>NC_042624.1:32870234-33170394 GCF_901001135.1 Rhinatrema bivittatum | reverse complement strand
TCATATTTGCTCTATCCCATCTTCCCTCTAGGGTATACATATTTAGATTTTTTTTTATCATATTGTCTTTAATAACCATTATCCAAACCATCCACAAAAAAACCCACATTATAAACGAGTTATGGTTTCATGTTTTCTTTTCCTTTATAGTATCCTTATCCCCTTCCCCCCTGTGTCCTTTCCTCTCCTCTTGCAGGCAAACTCTAAGTCCCAGGACCTTCAGCCTTACAACCCTTTTTTTTACACATTGCCATTGTGGTCTGGAATCGGAAAGTTGTTTTTCATCCTAGGTGGGAGAAAAGCAATGAACTTCCTCCAGATACGAAAACACTTTATTTTGATATGCAATAGATTTGAAGAACAATGATTTGTATTCCATACATAAGAGCTCCATCATCCTAGATTTCCAAAATGCAAAACTCAGTGGATCAGCCTTGAGCCAGGTATATAATATACATTTCCTGGCAACCAAACAAACTTTATAAACAAAGGGGCAGACTTTTAAAATTACACGCGGGGGGTACATTTGTGCGCGCTACCCGGTGCGCACAAATGTACGCTGATGCGCGCATGTTATAAAATCCAGGGTCGGCGCGCACAAGGGGGTGCACACATGTGCACCTTGCGCGCACCGAGTCCTAGGGGAGGCCCGATGGCTTTATTTTTGTTCCCCTCCCACCTTTCCCTCCCTTCCCCTATCTAACCCACCCCCCAGCCCTACCTAAATCCCCCCCTACCTTAGGGGTAGATTTTCAAAGGGTTGCGCGCATAAGATACGCGCGCAACCCCCGAAAACCTACCCCTGCCTCCGCACACAAGCCCCGGGACAACGTGTAAGTGCCGGGCTTGAAAAAATGGGTATTCTGGGGGGCGGGGCCAGTGGGCGGGGTGCCGGCCCGGGAGCATTCCCAGGGGGGACCGAGGCCTCTGGAACAGCCACTGGGCCGGGGGATGGAGAGTCAGTGCGTGCAAGTTACGCCTGCCCAGAGGCAGGCGTAACTTCTTCGACAAAGGTCAGGGGGGATTTAGTTAGGGCTCGGGGGCGGGTTAGATAGGGGAAGGGAGGGGAAGGTGCAGAGGGGTGGAGGGAACGGAGGAAGGCTGCTCGGCTCGGCGGCGCGCAAGTTGCACAATTGTGCAGCCCCTTGCGCGTGCCGACCCTGGATTTTCTAAACATTCGCACGGCTGCGCGCGCATGTTATAAAATCAGGCATAGATTTGTTCGCACCGGCTTGCACAAACAAATCTACGCCCGCGCGCATGTTTATAAAAATCTGGCTCACAATGTTAAAAGGGGGGGGGGGGAAACCCTTTATCTTTGAGATTAACAAATTCTTGAAAGGTACTATATCTTGATTCATGTATTTTTTTTTATAAAGAGCAAGGTCAATATTCAAAGTCATTTAGATGAATAATTCACAAGTTAACTAAATGGCAATTTTTTCCATCTAACTCATAAGACATCCATCTAATTCACAAGTTATTCAAGTTATCCACCTAGCTCCAAGTTAGCCATATAAAAATTTAATTTTGAATATTGACCTCGGTGTAATCCTCTCCAGGAGGAAACCATGGAGTCCCCCTAAGAGGTAATAGAAATAAAACATCCCATAGTAAACTCAATTTCCCCCTAACCACTTTCCATGCATACCTGATGGCCCAAACAGCCAGTAGACGTCCATCCCTGAATGTATGCAGATCAAATTACAAAGACATCGGAAAAATCACTTGCCTATTTAACTTTAAGTCAGAAAATAAGGGACTTCCTGAAATCCAGTCTAAAGCTGAGAAATCCCAAAACTCCTTCCTCTTTGGGGATCATCAGCTTCTTTATTCCCAGCTGGGCTCATTTCCCACACCATAAAAATATGCTACATGCCTTCAAAAGTGTGTTAAATCTCTTTACATCTTAATATCAGGAATTATAACTGACTCCATCTGAATTATAACTGACATCCATCTTCTTGAATTATAACTGACTCCATCTTCTTCCTCTCCTTTAATCCTGTAAGTAGTACTTAAAACTGTATATAGACTCTCGTTTAGCCCTCCTGTTACCGTTCAAAGTTGATGTTTTCTCTCTTCCTCCTTACTGTCTGCACTTGTATTTATGTGCCCTGTTTTTACCCTGCCCTGTTAATTGTATTTTCAGTCTGTTAGTTACGATGTAAACCGGCATGATGTTTGCATACTAATGCCAGTATATAAAAGTTCTAAATAAAATAAAATAAAATATATGGAGTATATATATATGAGTTTTGTGCTATTCTCCCCATAAGAGACAGTGGAAAAGACACTCAGCTATGCAATTTATTTTGGAAATCCTGAATGATGGGCAATATGTTAAGCATAAACCACTGGGTTGGCTCTCTATAAATTATAAGGCCTCACTTTAACTCAAATGAGTGGAATAGCTGTCTGTTAGTGCAAACTTTGGCTGTGGGATTGAAATATAACACCCCTATATATTCCTCTACTCTCCCCTCAGTTCCAAATTTTCCAAAAAATTCCATCAGGTATGACCAAGAGACCCTATCAAAGGCTTTCTCTGCATCAAAGCCTATCAAAATAGGTCTTCAACAGGATGGAAACAAAGCCTCTCTAAATTAGTCATCACTCCAATACCATTCCATTCCAGCTCGTCTGCCCTTTACAAATCTAACTTGCCCCGGGGCTATTTGGAATGGAAGACATGCTTAAGTATATTGGCCAATACTTTAGCATATAGTTTTATATCCACATTCAACTATATGATGCTGGATGAGTTGGGTCCTTTCCTGGCTTGGGCAAAACAACAATGTGCACTACCTTTAGGGAAGGGGCCATACACCCTTTAGTGGCCATATACCTGAAACAAACTTTTAGTCTATTGAGAATTAAGTATCTTGAGTATCTTATAAAAATAATTGTTGAGCCCATTTGAACCCAGGGACTTCCACAGTGGCAATTGCAAGATCATGAACTCAATTTCTTGTTCCATTATAGAGTTATTTAGGTATCCTAACTGGGCTACTAATAACTTTGACAAGCTCACCTTTTGTAAGATCTCTAAAAGCACCTGTTTATCTCTACGTTTCAGCAACATAGAGTTGTTTAATGCCTAAAGATCTTACAAATTTCTACTGGGGATGTTTGCAACTGACACAGTAAGGGGCTGCAAAGATACAGATAGGTGGCAGCCAACCCAAATGACATTTCAGGCTATTTTGGGTTAAGCCTGGAGAACAGGACTGCTACAGTGTGATGGGATATTACAACTTGTGTTTCACTGCAAGTGCATGAAGATTTCTGTCTTGAGCACTGTGTTCCTGCCTCTCTGCGAGGAAGGATATGAATTTGCTGAAGGAAAAAAGGTATTTATTCTGCAAAACACTCCTACCAAACAAAAGCTGCTGTTATTGAAATCCTTGCTGTGTTTTCACTTTTTCAACTGAAAGAATACGGAAAGAATGACTGTGTAATTAGAGGAACAGACTATGAAGTTTTGGGGACCTGGAAGCAGAAGCTGAAGCCAGCCAAACATTGGGATTAAGAGTTAAGAGGAATGAATTTACTATAGAAGAAATCCTCGTCATGTTGAATGTCTCTGACTTAACATCACAGTAAAGGGGTTTAAAGAAACATTTGGAGCCTGAAAGCCAGGTTGCTAGTGGAGCTCGGGCAAGTATTCTAGACTGATGGGACATCTCTATAATTCCCAGAGAGGGTTGAAATGAGATAAAAATCTTCAGTCTATATTAGAATAAGATGACTGCAGGCTAAAGGGGCAGTTCTGCTGGCTAATGCTGAAGAAAGAAGAGGCACTAAGGGTGCTGAGTGTTTCTTCTCTTAAAAGTAGTTGAAGTGACTCCAGAGTCAGGCCTTGAGCACAACTAGCCCATGTTTTAGGCTGGAATCATGAGCAATGTGTTCTAAGTACATCATCCCTAATTCCACATTATTGTTTTCTTGTGGTAAATGATTAACTACTCCTCCATGCAGGCACAGGGTCAGCCTTTTCTCAAGGATTACCCTGCAGGTCAAGTCTCACAGTACCTCAGCATCCACTCGAAGGCACCCGCCTCACGACACTGCTATTTGAGTCTACAACCATGAAGAGGCAAAGCTGGGTTACAGAGGGCTGAGTCTTGTGGGTGGCAAAAGCACTGAAGAGGAGCTTAGCAAGACTGGTAGTGAAGGCTCTCTGATGGCCTCTGTAGGCGAGGAGTCATAATAGTAGACATTGACAAGACTTTGTTTTAATGTAAGACCGCCCGCGAGGCGACAGTTTTATTTCCTTGTAAACCGGTGTGATATGTATATTATACAGGAACATCAGTATATAAAAATAATAAATACATAAATAAATAAATAAAGACTAGGGTATGGCGAGGCTGCATGGCAGGTGAAACTGTGAGAGCTTCAGGTCCTGAAAGAAGTGTATAAATATACCAATTAAAATCAGCAGGATGCTTCCACTGATACATAAACTTTGCTCCTTCTGTTTTTCAGAGATGAAACAAAAAACAGCTTGACTTTATTTTAGAATCCAATAATATTTTACTGCCTAACCAGTTCGGTTTTCGAAAGAATTTTAATACTGAGATTATTTTAATCGCACTTATGGATGTTGTTTTAAGAGGCTTTGATGTGGGTCAAAGTTACTTTCTAGTGCTGCTGGATTTATCTTCAGCTTTCGATATGGTCAATCATGAAATCTTACTCAGTTGACTATGAGAAATAGGTATCACAGATATACCACTGAAATGGTTTAAAATCATTTTTATCGAATCGTTCTTTTCAAGTCAACATTAAAAATTCTATGTCTAATAAAATACCCCTTCAAACAGGAGTACCACAGGGCTCAACTCTGTCTGCTACACTTTTTAATATTTATGTTTTACCAATTTGTTATTTTTTAAATGGATTAGGTGTGAAGTTTTTCGTTTATGCAGATGATATACAATTTTTAGTTCCTATTGAAAATTCTGTAGAACACAAACTCGATGTTATTAAAATTTATATAACGGCTATAAAAAAATTACTACAACATCTGAGGTTAATTTTAAATATGGAAAAAACAGAAATAGTACTATTTGAACGAAAATGTAGCCATATTACATTACCTGATCTAGTATTAGACAACAATGTTAGAATAAAACCTTCCTTCTCTACTAGGGATCTAGGGGTCATATTAGACACAGAATTTTCTATGAAGAAACATATAGACAGGATGTAGAAAACAGGAGCATTAGCAATGCACTTCTCCAGGAGGAGTCAACCTATTGCCCATGCATTGGAGGGATGACCAGGAAGGCCTTTTATTCAGTAGGAGCTGTGATGTCATCAGAAGGTGCCTCTGCTGGATTTCCTGCCACTGCCCCTTTAAGGGAGATCAGTCAGGCACACGAGTCCCTATGGGAGACCTGGGGAGCAAAGCTGGAGGAAGGCTGTCGGCATCAAAAGGGACAATTGCAAAGTCAGAGGTGCCCAGCAGACTGGATTGCCCTGGAGCGGGAGCCTCCCCCAGCAGCGGGAAGCATCGCATGAGGCCTGAAGAAGGCAGTGCCTCTGCCATGGGTGGTGGTGTGCAGGGAGCTGCCCACCACACTGGGACAGGGCACAATTGCATGGACAGCCAGGAGGTGAGAGTGCCGGTCCATGGAACTAGCCTATGGACTGCCAAGCGTAACAGTTCTTGATTAAAATGTGCACCTCCGCTGCTTAAGACTTTGAAAACACAGTTATATCTAGATCCACCCAAGTTCTCAGGATGAAATTGGCTTCCTAATGAGTGGAGGGTCTGGTTTAAGATACTCTGCCTGATATTTCACTCTTTGAGGGGTGAAGGTCTAAGGTTTTTTTTAAAGACAAAACTGAAGCAGTACTCTCTGTATGCGATCTAGTCAGTTAGCTTTGCTACATCTACTGCCTTTAAAATACATTTCTAGAGTTTGACTGTGAATTCATATTTTCAGTGATTGGCCTTCAGTTCTGGAATAAGTTGCTTGAAGCATTGAGGCAGGAGCCTGAATTGATTACTTTCAGAAAACATTTTAAGACTTTTCCTTTTCCATCTTATTAAATTGATTACGGTAGCTCAGATGTTTTGAAATCTGCTGGTTTAATTGAGTTGGTTAGGGAGTAAAAAAAAAAATTGTATTTTATGATGATTTGTCTGAGTTATTTTTATGTTTTTATTGTTTATGCTTTATGATATAGCACTTTGGACAACCTTTTTGTTATTTGTGATAATTGTGGGTGGATCCTTGGGCCGGTGGCAGATGACCATGCCCACGGGGCAAGATCACGAGAGGGGCCACCAGTCAGGCTCAGAGTTGGGAGACAGACACACACTAGATCTTTTATTAAACTGTATAGTGAACCACCAGAGGTGGCAGTAGTGAGCTAGAAGAGCCCGGCTGGGCTGTAGTCCCTCAGGCACTGGAACAGTGATCCCAGGTTGGCTGAGCTGTAGAGAAACTGAATATAGTGAGTAGGCAGAGTATGCAGAGTTCAGGAACAGAACCTTCATGGTAACACTCACACAATTGTCTCTTGAAGCAGCCCAGAGGCTGGAATGAAATAGGCCCTCAAGGAACGAGTACCTGATTCCAGAGAAAGCTCTGAGAGAGAGATAGTAACTCACTGGTATTGTAGGCAGCGGTGACTTCCTAGCAGAAGTAGTATTCGGTAGCAGGTCCGGGAACATGAGCCCTCGAGGAGTGAGTACTGGTTCCAGACTGCGACCTGAAAAGCAAGAGAGAGAGCAAGGCCCCCAAGGAGCGGGTACCCCTGGTAAAGTCCGAGGAGAAAGAGTAGCAAGGTATGCGGAGAGCGAATCCCATCCTCAGCGATACCTGGAGGAAGCCCTTGCTAACTCGATTAGCTAGCAAAACGAAAGACCTTAAGTATCCGGTGAGGATGACGTCATCTCAGGGGGACGCCCCTGAGGTTCGCGCCACAGCTGGTACTTGAGTTGGGGCCATGCCGCGCGTGCGCCCTTAGGCTTCAGGAGAACATGGTGGAAGGCAGCGTCTAGCCGGTCCAGGGACGCTGGAGGAGAACGGCAAGATGACGCCGCGGCAGCCAAACTTCCATCAACCAAAGAGGGAGTCGCAAAAGAGGTAAGGTGGGCGGAGTGGAGACGTCAGGCAGCGACGGTCGCAACACTTTTGAAGGATGGGAAGGCAGTATATAAATAAATGAATGAGGTATCTTCTGCTGATGTGATCTCAGACAATTTTTCTGAATAGCTTGAATGCATTTTAATTCAGAAAGCCAGTTACCAGCTTCTGCAAACTACTGTGCCTTTTCTTTTTTTTATGTGCATTTTGAAAATTGATGATTAGATGACATGCTGCGATTTGATCCCATTTTGTATCTCATGATATATCTATAGGGGACTTTTTTTTTTTTTTTTGCTGGATGAGGACCAATTTTATTGTGTTTTTTCATTTTTTATTTATATCCTTGATTTTTAAGACAATTTTTTCCATCTGTGACTGTAATTGTAAAACAATACAAAATATTCTATTTAAAATATTTATAGCCGTTATACTGTCCTCAGCCATCGACCTGTAAGCTTGAGTGCCTAGACAGTTAAACCTTATTCGCAGCTTCAAACACCAGAGAAAACTCAGTCCTTGAATACCAAGTATTTATTTAAATGATGAACAGTTCAAACACTCACAGAATGTGAAGGTATCAAGAGAAGCTGCACAGAAAGGAGAGATTGTTTCAACTGTGATAAGTTCTGACTGGAAGCTCAATAGTCCAAAGGAGGCAACCGGAGCAGCGATCAGGGCTGGAGGAACCACTAGGTGAGCTAGGCCTGTGCCTAAGGCGCCGAGACTTAGGAGGCGCCGCGGCAGGCGGCAGAATTTTGAAAGGGCAAAAAGTACCCTTTCAAAATTCTGCCAGCCCCCGCCTTGCCCCCCCCCCCCCCCCGCCACCCTCCTGATGCCCCCCTGGTGGTCCAGCAGAGAGTCGGGAGCGATCTGCTGCTCCCGGGCCTCAGCTGCCAATAATCAAGATGGCGCCGGTGACCTTTAGCCCCTACCATGTGACAGGGGCCAACCAATGGCACCGGTAGCCCCTGTCACATGGTAGGGGCTGCAGGCCACCAGCGCCATTTTGTTTAGTGGCAGCCGAGGCCCCGGGAGCGGCATATCACTCCTGGGCCCTCCGCTGGTTTGCGCACTTGCACTAGCTGCCCGCTCCTCAAAGTCGAATGCTGACTAATAAAATATTGATGAGGGTTGGAATTGGTCTCCCATTTTCCTGGCGCAAGGATGCACTGCTGACTATTTTGTCTCATTGCGAGGTCATCACCCTCCCCAAGGCGTTAATAAATGCTGATTGCAAGAGTAGAGGGTAGATGGCAAATTTCTTGTGATAGACTTGCCTTCATCCAAGCTGCGTCCTGGAGAAAGCAAAATGGAACATAATCAATTTTGCAGAGCAATCGGAGATCTGAAGCCACCAGTGTATTTCCCCTTGGAAGGAAAAAATAAATAAACATCCTTCTTAAAAATACTTTAAATTTACCTTTCAGTCCTATCTAGAGGGGCTATACAATTTTTGTTTCAAGATACTTACTCCGTCCTTTTATGGAAAGCAGGGCTCTGTCCAAAAATGCACATCCTCAAAAACCAAGAATGGAAGGGAACGGTGCACAACCCTTCTTATTCCATGGCAGGATCTCAGTGGTACACAACCATGACCTTGGGCAGCTCCGATCGACTTTCTTGCCCCCCATCTAGTCCAAATCCAAGCTTGTCCAGGTCACATACACACACACACACACACACACAGAAAGAAGATCGGCACATTGTATATGTATGTGGTGTGTATGTGAGAAAGGAATGGAGCTTCTGTGTGTGCGACAGGGAAAGTGCTTCTGTGAGAGTGTAATGTGTATGTGAGACAGAGAGGGTGCTTCGTATATGTGAGACAGCGAGGGTGCTTCTGTATGTGTGTCGTGTATATGTGAGTCAGGGAGGGTGCTTGTGTGTGTGCGCACGAGAGAGAGATGGAGCATGTTTTTGGCTGGCTTGTGGCTGTGAGAGAGGGCTTGTGTGTGATTGAGCCTGTTTATAAGTAGATAAAACATGTGTGTGATTGAAAGGCTGTGTGTGTAAGTAAGAGAGAGCGAGAGCATTGTGTGTTTGAGAGAGAGAGAGAGAGAAAGAGACTGGTTGGGGAGATGATTGGTGTGTGAGAGACAGAAATTGGTCCTGAGGGTGTGACTGGTATGTGTGTATTGAGAGAGAGAAGAGACTGGTTGTGGTCCCTAAGGAAGAGAACTGTGAGGACAGCTTCAGCAGTGTTGTGTTCCATGGCCATGGACGGGCCACGACCGCAGCCCCCTACCTCACCTGCAGCAGCGACCCACCGTGGCAAACATGAGGGGAAGCTGCTGAGTCCGTGCCCGTCGCACCGGCGTGGGCCTCCGAGACGGCCGCCAGGCTGGGAGCCATCCCTGCTCCTCCCTCGTGGCGTCTGCAGCCTTTCCTCCGCAGCCAAAATCCAAGATGGCTGCCGCCATCTTAGGCACGAGGCCACGCCTCCTTACTAGATTTTAAAGGGACTTCATCCCTTTAACTACTCACAGCTGTTCCCAATGAGCCAGAGCAGAGGAAGTATATAAGGAGGCTTCCTCTGCTCATTCCTTGACTTGGCAACGTCCTTCCAGCATTGTTTGAGTCTGCTTGCTTCGGTGAGTCTTCTTGTGCTTTGGATCCTTGCTTCTTGGTTCCTGTCTCGTCTTAGTGATTCCTGGTTCCTGACTTCAGATTGGCAAGCGGTGATTCCTGGTGTTGTAACTTCGGACTGGCAAGCAGCGATCCCTTGGTGTGTGACCTCGGATTGGTAAGTGATGACCCTCTGGCACTTGATCTTGGACTTCTTCTGGACCATAGTCTCCAAGGACCCACCTAAGTCCCAGCAGCCCGGGTCCCTACGGGATCCTCCCGGGGGGACCGCGGGCTTCCAGGGGTGAAGCTCCAGTTAGCCCTTGCACCGATCTCTCGACTCCTTGACCTCTCAAAGGTCCACCTAAGTCCCAGCAGCCCAGGTCCCTACGGGCTCCTACCCGGGGGGACTGCGGGCTTCCAGTGGCAAAGACTCAGTTGCATCATTGACGTCACATCTCTTCATCTGCCTCCACAGCCACCTCAGTCTCCTGTGCGAGGGTCAGCCGGTCGCATCTTCTGTTTCTGCCTCACCACCCGATGGGAGAACCTACAGATCCACCTCCTAAGGTATACCATCCTCCCATTGGTCCAAGGGTTCACAAGCCTGAGCATAACAAGCAGCTACTGCTGCTTTTGGTGTGGCCTTCAAGGGAAAGGAGTAGGAGAACTGCTGGAGAGGGTAAGTAAAGGTGGCTTTTTAAGTTCATTTTTCTTGATTAACTGCCATTTTAATTATTGGGTATTTATTTATTTATTTATTTATTACTTTATTTTACCGACATTCGTGAAGCACATCATGCCGGTTTACAAAGAACTCAGATGAGATACAGTAAAACAATATAACAGTATAACAAAATAACTTTATAACATGTAATATAATATTACTAACCAAAGAATAAAGAATAAAAGACAGAACTGAACAAAATAAAACAGTACAAAGGCATTACAAAAGGAACCAAAGGAGCAGAAGATTTAAGGGGGAGGAAGGGGGGGGGGAGAGAGAGGGGAGGGCGAGGGGAGGGAGGGTGGGTGAGGGTTTAAGAGGGGTAGTGGGAAAAAGGGGGGGGAAGAGGAGAGGGAGGGGAGAGAACCAAAGTTAAAAAGGAATTAAAGGGAGAGAATACAATAAGACTTAATACATGAGACTTAAGAGAGGTATTACTTAAATAAGTAGAGTTGCGGAAGAATCGAAAAAATCGGCGAAGGCGGTGGAAAACGCTGGGAAATGATTCTTCAGAGGGTATCAAGGGGGAGGTGGAAAGGGTGGAGGGGGGGAATATCGGGGAAGGGTAGCGGCCGGGGACGAGGAAGGTAGCGGCCGGGTGATGAGGAATCAAGGGTAGTGGGGAAGGAGGAGAAAAAGGATAAATCCAGCGAAGGGGAGTGTAGAAGTCAAACCGGGGGAAACTGAAAAGGAGGGGGGAGCGGGGGTAGAGATAGGCAGGGTGGCTGAAAGTGGTAGGGATTGTAGCTGAAGAGGGATATTACGTTTGGTTTGCATCAGGTATGCCTGTCGGAAAAGCCATGTCTTGACGCCTTTCTTAAAGTTGTGAAAGGATGTCTCTTGGCGTAGGAGGGCGGGGAGGGAGTTCCAGAGGGTAGGGCTAGCGACGGAGAAGGCTCTCCCTCTAGTGTTGGCTGAATGTGCTGTTTTGAGGGATGGGGTGAAGGGTGTCTGCATGGGTTGTCCTTGTGGGCGGTCGGAGGAGCGGTAACGAGGCATTTCGTCCAGCCAGATGTGGTTGTGTTATGAAGGAGTTGTGAAGGATGGTGAGGGTTTTGTATTGTGCGCGGAAGGATGGGCAGCCAATGTAGGTCCTTTAGTGTAGGGGTGATGTGGTCCCTTTTTCGCGTACCGGTTATAATTCTAGCCATAGAATTTTGAAGAATCTGAAGGGGTTTGATGGTAGAGGCAGGGAGTCCTAGTAGCAGGGAATTACAGTAGTCTAGTTTCGCGAGCATGGTGTCTGACGTGTGCGGAAATCGTGGAGTGGAGGAGGGGTTTAAGTTTTTTTAGGATGTTGAGTTTATAGAAACCTCCCTTTAAGAGAGCTTTGATGTGGGGTTTGAAACTTAGGTGCTGATCTATAAAGACGCCCAGGTCTCTTACAACTGGGTCTGCGAGTGGGCTGTGGTGGTATTAGGGGAGTATTCTGTCGCCTGGGGAGAGTGAAACGTTCAGGCTGGTTAGAGATGACGAGTAATTCTGTTTTTGAGGTATTGTGATGTGTCTGCTGTTTGAAATATTTTATTGGTGTTTGGTAAAGCTTTCAAAATTTGCATGAGTCTTTAATTATTGGATATCTATTCATCAGCTGTTTTGAAATTATTTATTTGTATGATTTTATAATTATGATTAATGATTTATATATCTTGATTTTATTGATTTGTTTCACGAGGAATGGTGAAATTTTTGTTTTTCCATTGTGCACTGTATAGAGTCTGGCATAATGCGTTTTACAGTTCAGTTTTTGTCTGCACATTTCTATTTATACTTTGTGGCTTTATTCTGTATTTGGTGAGGGTTTGTGTTTCTGCATGCAAAGACTGAGATGAAGCATTATTTTAACATATGGTTTCTCTATAAGGATCTGTAGTAGCTTGGCCTGTTCTGTTTTCCTGATAGGAGGTCTATTGATATTTTAGATTCTGGTGTAATATTGTGGTATTCTTTTTCATAGGTGGGGTTGTTATTCTTTGAGTGTTGGCAAATAGTACTATGTTGATATGGGAGGACCATGCCGAAACAATCACATAGGTATGATGCCATACGAATTCCAAGATGCAAAATTTTCTTGTTGGCATCACAGCAGTGCATGAAATTATCACAACAACTTGTATATTATTTACATGAAAAATGACATTCTGAGGTAAAATTATGTTATAAATGCATCATTTAAAATTGTGTATGGGGAGGGGGCGCCAGACTGTAAGGTTTGCCTAGAGTGCCTAATACCCTTGCACCGGCCCTGGAATGGTGAAAAGGAATGCTTCAGTGGAGGTAAAGAGCTGCTGGTCTTCCAACTGAAGGAAATCACATGAAGCAAACTGTCCCAGGTACTCTTAGTGGCAAGGGACCAATGAGAGCAGGCAAGAGAAAGCAGAGATACAAAGCAAAACAGGAAAGATCCAATAAGGAGCTCAGAATCATTTAAAGGACAACCAATCAGCAGAGAGTTCTCTACAGCAAGTAGAGAACTTATGCTGTGCAATATCAATAAAATGACATAGAAAGACAGCATAACAAAGAAACAAATATACATATCTTCAAGTTTATCCGTGCCATCACCAGTTCTGAGCGGACTTCTCTTTGGAGGTTCTATGTAAAATTGATTTCAATACGATAGCAACCAATAAGCAAATAAATTAAAGAAATTCAGAATGTAAGCATCAGGGAGGCAAATTTCAGTAAGCCACATAGTGGGAAAATCTAAGGTATTTTTGTACCCACATCTTTGAGATAGTTTCCAAAGAGAAACTACCTGGCTAGTTGGAGGTAGAGATGCCTAGAGTTTATCTTTGAAAATTTACTACAGGATCAAGGGTGCAACTCACAGGTCTTCCACTGAAAGATCTCTCACCATTACAGTCTGTTCAAAATTTAGCTGCAAAACTTATCTACTTCTGATGCCATTATAACCATATAATTCCTCTTCTCAAGTTATTATTTGGCTCCCTATCCACTTACATTTCAGACTTCTTCTATCCATCTACAAATGCATTCACTTGACAGCTCCCCATTTCCACATACACCCCTCTTCTCAAACTTTGTTCACTGGACAAGCTGCTCTTCTTCTCTATTGACAAATCTCAGTTCCGCACTTTCCAACTTGCTGCACTTAATGCCTGGAATAGTCTTCCTAAATGTGTATGTTATTCTTCCTCTCACCAGATTCAAATCCAATCGAAAAAATCTCTTTGAGGTCACTTTGACAAGTTGAAACTTAATTCTTCCTGCTCATGGTGTTGCGGCTAGACTGCTGTGAGGGTAGATGGTGGACCCTTGGGCTGGCCTACTGGAGATGATAGGGCAGGCCGGGAGGCGGAGACACAATCTGGCAAGGTTTCACACCCGGAGCCTGGGACCCCCCCCGGGAGAGCCCGTAGGGCCCAGGCCCTTGGGACTTAGGCACTGCTGTGAATGTCCAGAAAGGCTGATGAGTAAGGAAGGCAGGAGGCCTACCAGCAGCAGGGGCGGCTCGAGGATTGCCTGAGAATCACAGTGAGAGGCCAGGTCAGGAAGCTGGCCCTGAAGGAACACTGGGGCCAGCGCAGGCAGGTAGAGGTAAGTGTCCGTGGCAACCCGGGTAGGGTTGGCGGCAGCTGCGGCGAAGTCAGAAGCAACCGGAGTCAAGGCAGGCAGCAGGCTGTAGCGGAGTCAGAAGCAAACCGGAATCAAGGCTGGAACCAGGAAAACAACAGGAACGCAACTGGAAGCAACTAGTCAGCTGGGAACCTCGTTGCAAGGCGTTTAGGGAATGACTGAATGTCGGTTATATCGGGAGCAGAGCGTGACGTCAGCCGAGAGGGCGGGGCCAGGCTTCCGGGAGCTGGGCGCACGAGGCCGGTGAGGAACAGCCTGCAATGGCGTCTGCCACGTGGGAAGTGCGCGAACAGAGAGCCTCCCGGGGCCTGGGCCAGGTGGAATCCCGCGGCTGCCGGAGCGGAGCCCGATCAGGAGCGGAGCCCGATCAGGAGAGGGGCAGTCGGGACCGCAACAGTACCCCCCCCCTTTTACGGCCCCTCTTTAAGGACCGGGTTTTTCTGGGTGTTCAAGATGAAACTGCTGAAGGAGGGACTTGTCCAGGATGTTACGGCTTGGCTCCCACGTGTTGTCCTCGTCGCCGCAACCCTCCCAGGCGAGGAGATACTCCCATCTTCGGTTGCAGAATCGTACTCTAGTACCTCGCGTACCTGGTACGTAGGATCATCTGCTATGGGAGTAGCAGCAGGGTCCGGAGTTTACGGTGGTAGCGGGAGAGGACCAAGGGCTTTAGCAGAGACGTGGAAGACGTTTGGATCCGAAGCGAGGATGGCAACCTCAAACGGTAGGAGACGAGGCCCACCCTCTCAGCAATCCGGAAGGGACCACAGAACCCGGGTGCAAACCTCCTCGAGGAAGCCGGAGATGAATGTTCTTTGTACTGAGCCAAACCCAGTCTCCTCTGGCAGATACGTGGTGCTGGACGTCGGTGGCGATCAGCTGTTCGCTTGGCAGAGGAGGCTGAGAGAGCCAACTTGTCCTGGGTTGTTTGCCAAAGAGTCTGTAGTTGCTGAGCCGTCATCTGAGTGGCCGGGGAAACACTAGGCATGGAATGGGGAGCGGAGGTTTAAGCTGCTTCCCATATACTAGCTGGAAGGTGAGAGTCCGGTGGCGCATGAAACTGGTTATTGTAGGCAAACTCGGCCCAGGGCAGAAGCTCAGTCCAGTTTCCTGCCTTTCATTGATGAAGGCCGCAGGAAGGTCTTTAGGGAGCGGTTCATCCTTTCGGACTGACCATTGCTCTGAGGGTGGAAAGCAGTGGAGAAGCTGAGCTGAACCTTGAAGCATTTGCAGAGAGCCCTCCAGTACCGTGCGGTGAACTGTGGCCCCGGTCAGAAACGATGTCCTGGGGAAGCCCATGAATCCGGAATATATGTTGGGCGAAAAGAAGGGCCAGTTCAGGTGCGGATGGTAGCTTGGGCAACGGCACAAAGTGCGCCATTTTGGAGAAACGGTCGACGGTGACCCAGATGACCGTCTTCCCGTGTGACAGTGGCAGGTCGACCATAAAGTCTGTAGCGAGTGGGTCCAAGGTCTGTGGGAACCGGGAGAGGCTGCAGAAGACCACACGGAGGGCCAGGACTGGGCTTTTGTCGAGCACAGGTGGGTCACGAGCTCACGTAGGTACGGACGTCCTGCCGAATGTGGGCCACCAGTAGAACCGGTTGAGGAGTTCCAATGTCCTTCTTGCCTGGCGTGGCCTCCAGTGAGGGAGTCATGGGCCCAGCGCAGGGTCTTTAGTTGGTCTCGTCGGGGAACCATGGTCCTACCCTGGCAATGGACCGTCAGGGCTGATAGGCGGACCTTGCTGGGGTCCAGAATGTATTGAGGAGGCTCAAGGTCATCTTCAGACATGGAGGTCCGTGACAGGGCATCGGCCCGAAGGTTTTAGCTGCAGGGCGGTATTGTAATGTAAAGTCAAAGCGGCTGAAGAACATGGACCATCGGGCTTGACGGGGGTTTAATCGCTGGCTTGGGACAGAAACTCCAAGTTCTTGTGATCAGTGTATACGGTGATTGGGTGTTTTGCTCCCTCGAGCCTTTGCCTCCATTCCTCGAAGGCGAGTTTGATTGCTAAAAGTTCTTTATCTCCAATGGAGTAATTCGCCTCGGCTGGGGAGAACTTCTTGGAGAAGTACGAGCAGGGTAATAACTGTCCTGAAGCGGAGTGTTGGCTGAGGACCGCCCCAAGGCCACACTGGAGGCGTCGACTTCAACGATGAAGGGTTTGCCGGGTCCGGTGGTGGAGACAGGTGTCAGCCAGGAATGCCTCTTTAAATCCGAGAATGCCTTAACGGCGGCGTCAGGCCCTACGGGTTAGAGCGGTAAGGGAGCGACCCGATGAGAGTAGCGAGGAATAAAATGTCTATAGAAGTTAGTGAACCCCAGGAATCTTTGAAGAGCCTTGAGGCCCAGGGGTTTGGGGCCACTTGGTATGGCCGAGACCTTATCGGGGTCCATCCAGAAGCCAGTGGACGAAATGATGTATCCCAGGAAAGGGCAAGGACTCCCGCCTCGAAGACGCACTTTTCCAACTTGGCATAGAGGCGGTTATCCCGAAGAGGCCTGCAGAACTTGTCTGATGTGTTGGCGGTGAGACTCCACGCTTTAGAAAGATTAGCACGTCATCCAAATACACGATGACGTGAGAGTGTAACATCTCGCGTAAGACCTCGTTCATGAGGTTCTGGAAGACGGCTGGGGCGTTGCAGAGTCCAAAGGGCATTACCAAGTACTTCGTAATGCCGTCCCTGGTATTGAAGGCCGTCTTCCATTCATCCCAGGACGAATACGGACGAGGTTGTAGGCCCCCGAAGGTCTAGTTTCGTGAATATTTGTGACCCCTGAAGGCGATCCAACAGTTCAGGGATCAGTGGAAGGGGATAATGATCCCGCTTGGTAATGGCGTTCAAGCCTCAATAGTCTATACAGGGGTGGAGTGAGCCGTCACTTCTTAGCCACAAAGAAGAAGCCGGCTCCAGCGGGGGAACGAGATGGGGCGAATGAAAGCCCTTGGCAAGGTTATCTGTAAACGTACTGGACATGGCGGCAGTCTCTGGCAGGGGATAGCGGATACACCCGGCCTCGAGGGGGTGTGGTGCCCGGTAACAGATCAATAGGGCAGTTGAATAGCCGGTGTTGAGGGAGAATCTCTGCCATCTCCTTGGAGAACACATCGGCGAAAGCTTGATATGACTCCGGTAAGAGAAGCGAAGAGCAAAGCTGCAATGGCTTCAGAGGATGCAGGACCTGTAGACAGTGTGCAAAGCAGAAGGGGACTCCACTGGGTCAGCTGGAGGGTGGTCCCATTGAATTACCGGAGAGTGACGCTGCAGCCATGGTAATCCAAGGACCAGGGGGTGCACCACCCGTTCCAGTACCAGCAAAGAGATTTCTTCTGTATGGAGCAGTCCGGTCTGGAGGGTCAGGGGACCCGTGCAGGCAGGTAATGGTCCCTGGGAGCAGTGTACCTCGGATGGACGAGATACACAGTGGGGGAACCTTGGGTTGCATGGGGAAGCGATAGCTGGTTTACCAGGTCCGCTACGATGAAGTTGCCCTCAGCCCCGGAGTCAAGGAAGGCACGAGTCTGGAGTTCCCCACCGGGGTATTTAAGAGTCACTGGTATGGTGCATTGAGGAGCTGAGCCTGCAAAGCCTAGGAGTAGCTCCTCAGGGTAACCTAGGCACGGTCGTTTCCCCGGACGCTCCGAGCAGTTGGCGAGGAAGTGCCCCTTGCTGCCACAGTAGAGGCAAAGACCCTGCGAGCGGCGTCTCTTCCTTTCTTCTTGTGGTCAGTGGAGATCTGCCCAACTGCATAGGTTCTCCTGGACCGCAGAAGCGGGAGGGTACCTTGGGTGCTGAGGCTTGGGTGGTACTCGAGGGCAGCGGTGGAGCCCTACGATAGGAGCGGGTCTCCTTATCTCGCTGCTGTAGACGGCGATCCACCCTTCTGGCGATATCAATTAAGGTCATTGAGGTCATCCGGGAGATCTCGGCCCGCTAGCTCATCCTTGATACGGCTAGCTAAGCCTTCCAGGAAGATCCCCCTAAGGCAGTCATCCGCCAACCAACTTCCATGGCTAATGTACGAAAGTCTATAGTATAGTCCGCCACTGAGCGTGCCCCTGCCTGAGGTGCAAAAGTTCAGAGGTGGCCGTGGTTTGGCGTGCAGGATCGTCGAAAGCAAGACAGAAGTTGAGAATGAACTCTTGAAGGTTCTGTAGCAAGGGGTCTTGATGCTCCCACATGGGAGAAGCCCAGTCAAGTGCTTTGCCATCCAGTAGCGAGAATATGTAAGCCACTTTGACTGCGTCCGAGGGAAATTTGTGCAGGCAGGAGAGTGAAGCGAACATAGCACTGGTTCAAGAAGCCTCGGCATGTCTTGATATCCCCAGCATAGCGTGTCGGTGCAGTCAACTGGGTTACTGACGCAGGAGCTGGGGACTGAAGCAAGGGGTGGAGCTGGAGGCGGGTCCGGTGGAGCAGCCTCCAGACGGCTGACCAGCTGTTCCACGGTGGCAGCAAGAGAGTCAATGGACTGCTGTTGTTGTTGGAGGCGTTGTGCCATCCCCCGGGATGGCCTGTAGGCCTGGAGCCTCCGCCGAGTCCATGGCCTTGCAAACTGTTGCGGCTAGACTGCTGTGAGGGTAGATGGTGGACCCTGGGGCCGGCCTACTGGAGATGATAGGGCAGGCCGGGAGGCGGAGACACAAACTGGCAAGGTTTCACCCGGAGCCTGGGACCCCCCCGGGAGGAGCCCGTAGGGGCCCAGGCCCCTTGGGACTTAGGCGCTGCTGTGAATGTCCAGAAAGGCTGATGCGTAAGGAAGGCAGGAGGCCTACCAGCAGCAGGGGCGGCTCGAGGATTGCCTGAGAATCACAGTGAGAGGCCAGGTCAGGAAGCTGGCCCTGAAGGAACACTGGGGCCAGCGCAGGCAGGTAGAGGTAAGTGTCCGTGGCAACCCGGGTAGGGTTGGCGGCAGGCTGCGGCGAAGTCAGAAGCAAACCGGAGTCAAGGCAGGCAGCTGGGCTGTAGCGGAGTCAGAAGCAAACCGGAGTCAAGGCAGGGAACCAGGAAAACAACAGGAAACGCAACTGGAAGCAACTAGTCAGCTGGGAACCTCGTTGCAAGGCATTTAGGGAATGACTGAATGCCGGTTATATCGGGAGCAGAGCGTGACGTCAGCCGAGAGGGCGGGGGCCAGGCTTCCGGGAGCTGCGCGCACAAGGCCGGTGAGGAACAGGCCTGCAATGGCGTCTGCCACGTGGGAAGTGCACGACAGAGAGCCTCGCGGAGCCTGGGCCAGGCGGAATCCCGCGGCTGCCGGAGCGGAGGTAGGCGGGCCTGAGCCCGATCAGAGAGAGGGGCGGTCGGGACCACAAACACATGGCCTTTTTGCCTTTAATCATTTTTAGGAAACCCAGAACCTATTTCTCTGTCTTGACTAGATTGTAAGCTCTATGGAGCAGGGACTGTATTATTCATTGCATGTCTGTACAGCACTATATACACCTTGTAGCACTATTTAAATTATTATTAATTTAAAACAAAATTTCCATTAGACTTTGGCCTTGCTAATTTTGTGGGTGGGGTTCCAGGGGAGAAAGTATGTAATAATTTAAAATTCAATTATATGCCGATACTGTAGTCTCCACCTCAAACATGCCCTCAGAACATCCACTTTAACAGAGGCTATATGTGGCCACAGCAGCCAGAGAAAAATTTCATTCAGTGATCTAGGTATAGATCTTTGCTTCAAAAGCAGGGGGGGGATGAAGATAAGAGGATTTACATTCAGACGACAACCAACAAGGACTGAATTGCACAGTCTGGGTAAACAAATAAGCGTGGGAGTAGCTTGCTTGTTGCGGTGGTTACTACCCTGAAACCAATTAAGCCTGTCACTTCATTTGGAAAACATATCCAGCGTAGCTCACTGCTTCAGCGCCAGGGGGGAATGAAAGAAACAGGATTTATATCCAGACAACATTGAACAAGGCATTGATCTGAGCAGTATGAGTATACAAACATTGGGGTAACTTGCTCGATATGACAGTTACTACCCTCAAACATTAAGCCTTATACTTCACTTGATGCAGCTCCAACACTGCTCTCTGCATCAAATGGCGGGGGTGGAAGGAAATTAGAATAAAAAAAGTTACCAATAAGGGCCCTGAACTCAGCAGTCGAGTAACAGATAATTATGAGAAAATAAGTATGAAAGCTTGCTGGGCAGACTGGATGAGCCTATTGGTCTTCTTCTGCCGTCATTTCTATGTGTTTCTATGTTTAACTCCATTATTAGGTACCTAGTGTTATGATAGTGGACCCTTGGACCCGGGACTAGAGATGACACCCACCTGTAGTGCCCAGGTGAACTCGTCTCCGGAAGGTGGAAGTTCCGCAACACGATCTCGTCTCAGCGTCCTCAGAGAGTTGGCAGGTACGCAGTACGGTTTCTAGGCAAGGGTCAAGCAGGCGGCAAGCAACACAGTCCAAATTCCAACACGGGTCAAGGCCAGAAGACAGTATACAATACCACAGGTCGGGGCAGGCAGCGAGCAACGAAAAATCCAAAACCAGGCAAAGGTCCAGGGCAGGTGGCGAGTAGACAAACCGAATCCAATCCAAGTCAAGCCAGGAAACAGGAGAACCAGGGAAACACAGCCAAACACAGGAACCTGTTGCAAAGGCGTCTTCCGTCTTCTGGGAGATGTTTAAATCTCCCTGGCTGATGATGTCATCTTCCAGGGTCGGCCTGGTCTTCGCGCGGCTGCCCCTTTAAGAGACGGGGTTTGCCGCGTCTTCCCCGACGTCCAGGAACCATGCTGCCACGGCCCATGAACTGCGGGCTGCCTTGATCGTGTCTCTGTGCAAGCAGCCTGAGAAAGGTAGGGGGTCCTGGCCGCGGGTGAGCGCGGCCGGGAACCACAACAGTATCCCCCCTCTTACGCCCCCTCCTGGAAGGGCCCAGCTTGGTAGGATACATCTGATGAAAATGCTGAAGTAGAGATTTATCCAAAATATTTGATGATGGCTCCCAGGAGTTCTCCTCTTGACCAAAACCCTCCCAAGCAATCAAATACTCCCACCGTCTATGGTTTACGGCGAACATCCAGAATCTCCCATACTTGATAGAAGGGATTCTCATCGTACTCGATAGCAGGAGATTGGCGTGGAGTATCATGGAACGAAGAAGAAATCAGAGGCTTTAGCAAGGAGATGAGAACGGAATTATGAATGCGGACTGGTGGGAAGTCGCAATCGATAAGTTACGGGACCCAGACGTCTACTGATGAGAAACGGTCCGATGTATCTGGGAGCGAGTTGCATGGAGGGGACCCGGAGGTGTAAATGACGGGTGGAGAGCCAAACCCGGTCTCCCGCATTGAATTGCGGAGCGGGTCGACGATGCTTGTCGGACATCCTTTTCACGGTCTCGGCCGCCTGGCAAAGACAAGCATTAGTGCCTCCCAGAGTTCATGGAGCCACTGTGCCGACAGTTGTTGCCATTGTGAGGGAGTCAGTTGGACCGTTATATGATCGAGGGGTTAAGGGGCACTTAGAGAAGATAAGGCCATCGCGGAAAGATTAAATGATTTCTTTGCTTCGGTGTTTACTGAAGAGGATGTTGGGGAGGTACCCGTAATGGAGAAGGTTTTCATGGGTAATGATTCAGATGGACTGAATCAAATCACGGTGAACCTAGAAGATGTGGTAGGCCTGATTGACAAACTGAAGAGTAGTAAATCACCTGGACCAGATGGTATACACCCCAGAGTTCTGAAGGAACTAAAAAATAAAATTTCAGACCTATTAGTAAAAATTTGTACTTATCATTAAAATCATCCATTGTACCTGAAGACTGGAGGATAGCAAATGTAACCCCAATATTTAAAAAGGGCTCCAGGGGCGATCCGGGAAACTACAGACCGGTTAGCCTGACTTCAGTGCCAGGAAAAATAGTGGAAAGTGTTCTAAACATCAAAAATCACAGAACATATAGAAAGACATGGTTTAATGGAACAAAGTCAGCATGGCTTTACCCAGGGCAAGTCTTGCCTCACAAATCTGCTTCACTTTTTTGAAGGAGTTAATAAACATGTGGATAAAGGTGAACCGGTAGATATAGTATATTTGGATATTCAGAAGGTGTTTGACAAAGTTCCTCATGAGAGGCATCTAGGAAAAGTAAAAAGTCATGGGATAGGTGGCGATGTCCTTTCGTGGATTGCAAACTGGCTAAAAGACAGGAAACAGAGAGTAGGATTAAATGGGCAATTTTCTCAGTGGAAGGGAGTGGACAGTGGAGTGCCTCAGGGATCTGTATTTGGGACCCTTACTGTTCAATATATTTATAAATGATCTGGAAAGAAATACGACGAGTGAGATAATCAAATTTGCAGATGACACAAAATTGTTCAGAGTAGTTAAATCACAAGCAGATTGTGATAAATTGCAGGAAGACCTTGTGAGATTGGAAAATTGGGCATCCAAATGGCAGATGAAATTTAATGTGGATAAGTGCAAGGTGATGCATATAGGGAAAAATAACCCATGCTATAATTACACAATGTTGGGTTCCATATTAGGTGCTACAACCCAAGAAAGAGATCTAGGTGTCATAGTGGATAACACATTGAAATCATCGGTGCAGTGTGCTGCAGCAGTCAAAAAAGCAAACAGAATGTTGGGAATTATTAGAAAAGGAATGATGAATAAACAGAAAAATGTCATAATGCCTCTGTATCGCTCCATGGTGAGACCGCACCTTGAATACTGTGTACAATTCTGGTCGCCGCATCTCAAAAAAGATATAATTGCGATGGAGAAGGTACAGAGAAGGGCTACCAAAATGATAAAGGGAATGGAACAACTCCCCTATGAGGAAAGACTAAAGAGGTTAGGACTTTTCAGCTTGGAGAAGAGACGACTGAGGGGGGATATGATAGAGGTGTTTAAAATCATGAGAGGTCTAGAATGGGTAGATGTGAATCGGTTATTTACTCTTTCGGATAGTAGAAAGACTAGGGGGCACTCCATGAAGTTAGCATGGGGCACATTTAAAACTAATCGGAGAAAGTTCTTTTTTACTCAACGCACAATTAAACTCTGGAATTTGTTGCCAGAGAATGTGGTTCGTGCAGTTAGTATAGCTGTGTTTAAAAAAGGATTGGATAAGTTCTTGGAGGAGAAGTCCATTACCTGCTATTAAGTTCACTTAGAGAATAGCCACTGCCATTAGCAATGGTTACATGGAATAGACTTAGTTTTGGGTACTTGCCAGGTTCTTATGGCCTGGATTGGCCACTGTTGGAAACAGGATGCTGGGCTTGATGGACCCTTGGTCTGACCCAGTATGGCATTTTCTTATGTTCTTATGTTCTTATGGAGAGGCAACAGTAAGAGGTAGAGGAAGTGGAGGCTGCGGTTGTTTGCCAAAAACGACCTGAAACAGAGATTGTCCAGTGGCCGAGTGTACATGGGAGTTATGTGAAAATTCGGCCCAGGGTAGTAAGGTGGCCCAATCATCTTGGCGATGGTTCACAAAAAGGTGTAAGAATGTCTTCAACCCTCTATTGACGCGTTCCGCCTGTCCGTTCCCTTGCGGGTGAAAAGCTGTGGTAAAATCCAATTGTATGCCAAATTTCCTGCAAAGCGCACTCCAGTATTTGGCCGTGAATTGGGGACCTCTATCAGAGGTTATATGAAGAGGAAGTCCATGGAAGTGGAAAATATGCAGAGAGAATAGGTCAGCCAATTCAGGGGCAGATAGTAACTTGGGCAGAGGCACAAAGTGTACCATTTTAGAGAACCGGTCGACTACAACCCATATTACCTGATTCCCGCATGACAGAGGAAGATCTACTACGAAATCCGTGGATATATGGGTCCAGTGTTCTTGAGGAGGTGGAAGGGATTGGAGGAGGCCCCAGGGTCGGCCAGGTAATGGTTTTTGCTGAGCACACTTTGGGCATGAGGTTACGTAGGCCCGCACATCCCCCTTCATCTGAGGCCACCAATAATAGCGAGATAACAGCTCCAGGGTACGCGCTCTCCCGGGATGGCCTGCCGAGAGGGAGTCGTGTGCCCAGGAAAGCACCTTGGGGCGAAGTCAAAGTGGCACTACTATCTTCCCTGGGGGTGCAGTCTCGGTAGTAGCAAGAATCAATTTGGCTGGATCTATAATATAGTTAAGAGTCTCTTGTGTGTCCTCTGTCTCATAAGATCTGGAAAGTGCATCCGCGTGAATATTCTTGGCCGCTGGACAATATCGTAGTACAAAGTCAAAACGACAAAAGAATAATGACCAGCGGGCTTGGCGGTGGTTGAGGCGCTGGGCTCTGTTGAGGTATTCTAAATTCTTATGATCAGATTATACCGTAATGGTGTGTTGCGCCCCTTCTAACCATTGTCTCCACTCCTCGAAGGCCATCTTGATGGCCAACAACTCCTTATCGCCGATTCCATAATTCTTCTCGGTGGGAGAAAATTTCCAGGAGAAGTAAGAGCAGGGAAATGATGCCTCGATCCGAATGTTGACTGAGGACTGCTCCAACCGCCATTTCAGAGGCATCTACCTCCACTATAAATGGCCGAGTGGGGTCCGGGTGGTGGAGGCAAGGTTCTTGTAGGAAGGCAGTCTTGAGTCTTTCAAATGCTTGTACGGCTTCACAAGGACACTTCTTGGGGTGAGCTCCCTTTTTGGTCAGAGCAGTAATCGGTGCTACAATATGAGAGTAATGTGGAATAAAGTTCCGGTAAAAATTGGCAAAGCCAAGAAACCGTTGTATCGCTCGAAGCCCCACTGGACGTGGCCAATCCCGAATACTAGCCACTTTATCCGGGTCCATTTGAAACCCCGTGGTAGACACAATAAATTCCAAAAAGGGTATTGACTGTCTCTCGAAAAGGCATTTTTCCAGTTTAACGAATAACTGGTTCTCTCTTAAACGTTGTAAAACTTGTCTGACATCCTTGCGATGAGTAGCCAGGTCCTTTCAGTAGATAAGAATATCGTCCAGATAAATGATCACTTGTTTATACAACATGTCCCGGAATACTTCGTTCATTAAATTCTGGAAGACTGCAGGCACATTACAAAGGCCAAATGGCATGACAAAGTATTTGTAGTGGCCATCACGGGTATTAAATGCGGTCTTCCACTCATCTCCGGGCTTAATTCGGACCAGGTTATAGGCACCCCGTAAATCAAGTTTAGAGAAGATTCTGGCTCCGTGCAACTGATCGAGTAGTTCAGGTATTAGTGGAAGAGGATATCAATCCTTGCGAGTGATAGCATTGAGCCCTCTGTAGTCAATGCAAGGTCTCAAGGACCCGTCCTTTTTAGGAACGAAGAAAAAACCTGCCCCTGCAGGAGACGTGGAGGGGCGGATGAACCCCCGTTCGAGGTTTTCCTTAATATATTGTGACATAGCCTGTGATTCGTGACCAGAGAGGGGGTAAACTCGCCCCCTGGGTGGGCTGGTATTGGGAAGTAAGTTAATGGCACAGTTGAACCTTCGGTGGCAGGGAAGGATTTCAGCTTTCTCTTTAGAGAAGACGTCCATGAATTTGGAGTATTGGGGAGGTACTGGAATCATCGGTTGAGGTCTCCGGATACAGGACCCAAAGCAGTCTGGACCCCAGGCAGCAATTTGGAGGGTTCTCCAGTCTATAATAGGAGAGTGTCTTTGTAACCAGGGTAGACCCAGTACTACTGGGTGAACAGCTTTCTCCAAGATAAAGAAGGATATTTCTTCATGGTGGAGGATCCCGATCTGGAGAGTTATGGGAGCAGTGCAAGAGGTAACCCATCCGGGAAGATTCTCACCTTGGATAGATGAGATGAATAATGGCGTCTTGCAAGGACGTACCGGGAGTTGTAGCTGATGGACTAGTTCAGCCAGGATAAAGTTCCCTCCGGCTCTGGAATCAGAGCCTGAGTGGTGAAGGACCCTTGATCACACTGCAACATCACTGGAACTATGAAGTGAGGAGCCAGGTTGCTCGGAGACACCTAGGATCGGTAGTTTTCCCGGGCGCTCCGGGCACTGAGTCAAAGGTGTCCTCTGTTACCCGCAATATAAACACAGTCCCATCCTTCTCCGGCGTTGCTTTTCTTCTGCAGTCAACTGACTCCTGCCCAACTGCATGGGCTCCTCCCTGGTTTCTGCTGAAGCTTCAGTAGCGATAGGGGTAACCAACGAACGAGAGAAGCTTGGAGCCAAGGGAACCGGGCGTCGAGGTGGTCTCGCTTCCTTGGCGCGCTGTTGTAAACGTCGATCTATACGGCCTGCCAGGTCAATGAGCGTGTCCAAGTCCTCCGGAATCTCACGGCCCGCGAGTTCATCCTTGATGCGGGGGTGATAACCCCTCCAGGAAAATGCCCCATAGACAGTCTGGTCGCCATCCTAGTTCTGAGGCAAGGGTGCGAAAATCAATCGCGAAGTCCGCCAAAGTACGGGTACCCTGTCGCAGGTTGAGGAGTTCCGAAGAAGTTGTGGATAGCCTTCCTGGCTCGTCAAACACTTGGCGGAAGGTTGAAACAAATCTGGATAAGTCACTCAAAAGGGGATCCCCTCGCTCCCAGATGGGAGAGGCCCAGGCCATGGCCTTCCCATCTAGTAAGGAAATGATGAAAGAGGTCTTCATCTGGTCGGTAGGGAATTGCTGCCCTTGCAGAGAAAATCTGATGAAACATTGATTCAGGAAACCTCGACACTTTTTAGCATCTCCAGAAAAGCGAGGCAGTGCAGGCATGTGAGAAACCAAAGCAGAGGTACTTGGAAGTGTGGGTCCAGAAGCGGCCGCCTCGGCTCCATGAGCAGAATCAAGACGACGGACCAGGCATTCCACAGTGGCAGTTAACGCCTCCAGACTCTGCTGCTGCTGTTGTCGTTGCTGCATAAGCTGTTGGGCTACGCCTGGAATAGCCTGGAGACCAGTCAAATCCACCAAATCCATGGCCTTTGCAATCTGTTATGATAGTGGACCCTTGGACCAGGACGAGAGATGACACCCACCTGTAGTGCCCAGGTGAACTCGTCTCCGGAAGGTGGAAGTTCCGCAACACGATCTCATCTCGGCGTCCTCAGAGAGTTGGCAGGTACGCAATCCGGGTTCCAGGCAAGGGTCAAGGCAGGCAGCAAGCAACACAGTCCAATATTCCAGGCAAGGGTCAAGGCAGGCGGCAAGCAACACAGTCCAATGATCCAGGCAAAGGTCAAGGCAGGCGGCAAGCAACACAGTCCAATGTTCCAGGCAAGGGTCAAGGCAGGCGGCAAGCAACACGGTCCAAATTCCAAACACGGGTCAAGGCCAGAAGACAGTATATAATACCACAGGTCGGGGCAGGCAGCGAGCAATGAAAAATCCAAAACCAGGCAAAGGTCCAGGGCAGGCGGCGAGTAGACAAACCGAATCCAATCCAAGTCAAGCCAGGAAACAGGAGAACCAGGGAAACACAGCCAAACACAGGAACCTGTTGCAAAGGCGTCTTCCATTCTTCTGGGAGATGTTTAAATCTCCCTGGCTGATGATGTCATCTTCCGGGGCCGGCCTGGTCTTCGCGCGGCTGCCCCTTTAAGAGGCGGGGTTTGCCGCGTCTTCCGACACTACTCCCCGACGTCCAGGAACCGGGCTGCCTTGATCAAGTCTCTGTGCCGGCAGCCTGAGAAAGGTAGGGGGTCCTGGCCGCGGGTGAGCACGGCTGGGAACCACAACACCTAGATCTGTTTGAAAATTGTTCTCAAACTAAACAAATTTAAATATAGCAAGACTTGTGGAATGAGTTGTTGGGCACACAGTAGAGAACAGATCTTCACTTGGATAATGGGCCCTGAACAGCCTTTCAATGAAAATCATGACCAGAGAGAGATTGGCTCAGAGGAAATTAAGAGTCTGAAGTCTCAAGAGCCATTGAAACATACAGCAAAATACAGATAGCAGAAACCTTGCTTATATATGAAACAAATTAAGAACCCTTGACACTGCACCTCTGAAAAATGTCTGAAAAAATTACAAGATGAAAAAGAAAATCAACTAAACCTTCATAAATCAGAAAGTTTGAAGATGAAGTTATGAGATATTAGGCTTGGTTCTTCAAATATAAGAAATTGTTCCCCATTGAAATAAATCAATTTATTTAAACAGTTTTATATACCGTTGCACGGTGTTATGTTTTGTAAGGTTTGGGTGGACCCTTGGACACTGTGGAAGCTGACCACGCCCACGGGGGGAAGTCCCATGAGGGGCCACAGGTCAGGCTCAGCTCTGGACACACAAACACAGATTATATATTTAGACAGTTTGTGAAGCCACCAGAGGTGGCAGTAGTGAGTAGAAGATGGAGCCCGGCTGGGCTAGTATTCCTCAGGGCACTGGAACAGCGGTTCCTCCAGTAGCAGTGCTGTAGTGAAAAGAACTGAGAGAATGAGTACAATAAGACATTCACAGAGTCCCCAGTATGGAGAAGCCCCGAGATATGGAGAGCTGGCCCTCGATGAGCAGAGATTAGTTGACAAGTACTCACGAAGCAGTTCCACGTAGGAGATGGCACTGGTGCTGGAATGGAGGCAGGGCCTCGAGGAGCGAGTACCTGGTTCCAGGGAAACAGCTCTGAGTAGATGGTAGTAGTACTCACAGATGATGTCTGTAGCGTATTCTTCCAAGTAGAAGAAGAGATGGACACAGGCAGCGAGTCAGGGAACATGGGCCCTAGAGGAGTGAGTACCTGTTCCTAATAGTGACCTGAAAAAAGCAGAGAGGCCTCCCGAGGAGCAGGTACCCTGTTAGCAGAAAAGAGTCCAATAGAAGTTGGAGGCAGAGTAGCTGGGTACGGAGAGTGAATCCCATCCGTAGGAAATCCCTTGCTAAACTCAACGGCTAGCAATAAACAGTAGGCTTTAATATCCAGTCAGCGTGACATCACAGGGGGGCGCCTCTGAGGTTCGCACCATAGAAGAAATAAGAATGAAGGCCACACCGCATGCGCGCCCTAAGGTACCTGAGGAGCATGGCGGGAGCAGCACCCAAGCCAGTCCGGGGATGCCGGAGAGGACAGCGGGCAGACGCCATGGCAGCCAGACATCCACAAGGAGCAGGAGGAAGTCACAGAAAACAAAAGGTAGGCGAAGTAAAGCTGTCAGGCAGCGACAGTTGCAATAGTACCCCCCTTCAAAGGGCGCTCCTCTGCAGGTACCAAGGATATGAGAGATGGAACTGATGGAGCATCTCTTTGTTAGGGATATTTGCCAGAGGCTCACAAGAATTTTCTTCGAGGCCAAAACCTTCCCATGAAAGAAGGTATTCCCAAGTCTTGCCTTGTCTTCAGACATCAAGAACGGCTTTGACCTTGTATTCTAGGTCATCTTCTGCATTGATGAGAGATGGTTCCTGAGACTTGAAGAGAACTCACTGAGAATGAGTGGTTTCAGAAGTGAAACATGAAAAGCATTGTGGATGTTCAATCCAGGTGGTAGCTTCAGACTGTAAGTGATGTTGCCAAGACGTCAGAGGATTGGAAATGGTCCAACGTAGCGAGGAGCAAATAGAGTGGAGGGTAACTTCAGTCTAAGGTGCTTAGTGGAAAGCCAGACTTTGTCACCAGGTTGAAAGATAGGCACTTTGAAATGGTGAGCGTCATAACATCTTTTGGCTCGATCACTCACTTTGAGTAGCATTTCTTTCGTCCGAGTCCATAATTGATGGATATCATCAGCAGTGGATTGAGCTGCTGGGGATGGCACGGAGAGCTTCAGTGGAAGTGGCGGAGATGGTAAAAGTCCATATACCACTTCAAAAGGTGTTGATCCAGCGGATGTTGCTGGATGAGAATTAATGGCGAATTTAGCCCATGGTAACAGTTCGGCCCAGATATTCTGATGGCAACTCACATAGGCCCGAATGAACTGTTTCAGAGTCCTATTCATCCATTCTGTTTGGTCATTTGGTTGAGGATGATAGGCTGATGTATAGTCTAGAGAGATGTCGAAAAGTTTGCACAAATCCTTCCAGAAGAGGCATGACGCAACAGTACCCCCCTTCAAAGGGTGATCTCCTCTTTGGGTACCAGGTTAAGTACCAGAGAAGAGTGAGGTGGAACTGATGAGCATCTCTTATCCAATAGGTCTAAGGATCCCAAAGATGGTTTTGGGGTCGAAGCTTTTTCAGGCAGTCTCTGTTCAAACATCCAAGGTCTCAAAGTCTTGAGTTCAAGTTCGTATAACACAGATAGATGTAGATTTTGAAGAATCTAGTAGAATGAATAATGACATCAGCAGCAATGAGAGGGCTGCCGTGGACATCACTGAGGTTTCAGTGGAAGTGGTGATGTAGAAATGGTCCAATATCCACTTCTGATGTAGCTCTTCTGCAGGACGCTGAAAGAGAGATGTTGATAATACCAGCAAAACGAACAGGCTGATGGATGGATAAATCTTCATCTTTGGAATCAAACAGTGCTGTAAACTCCCAGCATGACTTCCAAATGATCCAACGAAGTTGATGAGTAGAAACATCTTTTTTCCTCGGAATCAACCAGTGCCATAGGTTATGGGCACGACTTCCGAGTAATCCTTAAGTAAAGTTGATGAATGGAGATATCTTCTTCTTCGGAATCAAACAGAGCTGTATCCCCAGCACAACTTCCAAGTAGGCCCATCGAAATACTGGTAGCTAGGGATGTCTTCTTACTTCAGAATCAGTAGTGCTGTAAACCTCCAGCACGACCTCTGAGTGGATCATCACAAAATTGAGAGGTAGAGATGACTTCTACTTCGGAATCAACAGTGCTGTCATCCTTCAGCATGACTTCCAAGTAGGTAGAATGTAGTATTATTCTCAAATTTGTAATCCAAGACAACATAGTAGATCATAATTACAATACTCATTGAAAGATGGTAGATCATTAAGATCCTGTTAATAGGGTTTAGAGATGTACGGACAAAGCGGACAATAAGTCCTCTATCAGGTCCGTTAAATAAAAATACAGAGTAGTAGCAAGCAAAGATTAGAATAGAGACAAATTTATTGGTAGTAAATATATAAAACACATAATACAGTAGTAGGGGAGATACTCGATTGCAGTGAGGAGAAACTTTAATGAGAGCGTCGATTGAATAGCTTATCTACAGATAGGCGCGGCTCCGAGCCCCGCCTGGGAAACGCCCCCGTTGTCCACCAATGACGTCAATCCAGCAATAAGAAAGTTCAGCGGACGTGGTACGGACCGGTCCTCTACCAGGTCCGCATGACATGAACAAAGGAATGTCACTAATTAGATGGAGTCCACCATCAGGTCCGCCGATCTTGAAAGTAGAAAAACAATTAAAATTACTATGTTCTCGTATGGTAGCACATAGAAATATCACATTACACAATGCAAGGATGTTGGTTGATCAATTTCAGACACACTTAGATATCTGGAACGCAAATATAAGCTAGTAGAAAATAAATAAGCTTAATTATAGACACCTGAGATAGCCTCGATCTGACTGTGAGTAGGAGGTGAACTCCCTAGGCAGGCATATAAAAAGAGTCAGAGTAGACTAGACGCCCAGGCAAGCACAGAAGGCGTCGCACGCTAGACATAAGAAGCTTGGAAAAGTAAGTTTTTTAATGATAAGGTGGGTATAGATCTAAGAGTGAATTCATTATGCAATAATGCTTTTTATGTTTAAATTAATATTTTCACACATTGAAGGTAAATTGAATGCTGTGAACCCTACACAGGACACAGTAGATTCTCCCACAGTCCCTGAAGCAGGCACACAGTGCCGAAACATGGCCCGTGTCGGACGTGCAGCTCCGTACCCGTGAAACATCAGTAAAGGCGACGACCTTGATAAGTATGAAATAGAAATTGAAGTGGGTCGGAAAAGTAGCAGGGGAGAAGGGACTTTAAGAAAAATTAGAAAAACTCAATAAAAAAGTGAATATCCTTACAAATATTTTTGAATTTAATAAAAAAAAGTAATAGACGGAGATTAAGAAAAGGATAACTGCAAATCGGTTATCCTCATCAAAAACCTCCGTACAAGACAACCACCAAATAAGGATTCCCTTATATGTTCAAAGTTGGTGAATTAATTGCATCAGTAGCATGGGTTCTTCTTAGTGTTTGGGTAATTGCCAGGTTCTTGTGGCCTGGTTTTGGCCTCTATTGGAAACAGGATGCTGGGCTTGATGGACCCTTGGTCTTACCCAGCATGGCAATTTCTTATGTTCTTATGTTCTGAGGAGAGGAGCTAACAATAGGTATATTGTACTTCGCTACTGAGATAGCAATCTATCATGCCTCCGCTACGGAGTAGCAATCTGTTATATATAGACTGCTGGCAAGTCCTATAAAATGAGAAGGTAGCTATCTATATAATACTTCCGTAAGCGGTGTGAGTGGTCAGTAGTGGTTAGTAGGGGTGTGCATTCGGATTGACCGCATTAGTAAAACGCAACTCATATTTTTTTTTTACTTAAAAAATTGATTCGATATAAACGATCGGATTTCCCACATATCGAACATAGCTGGCCAAAAGTTCTTTTTGGGCCGAACGAGCCGGGAATCACGTGACGCCGCGTCACTCGACGTGCCACCGACGTCACATGCTTCTCGCCAAGGATTGCAGAAATGACGTCCTCACTCCTCGCTCGATCACCAGGGAGTTGTGGTAAGTCTGGGGGGGGGATTAAGGAGGGTGAGGGGGTTTAAATTTTTTTTTTGCACATATGTACATATACCCAACTCATTGGATTTTTTTTATGTCCATATTGGCCGCAAGTGGGACCCCCTTTCGGACATAAAAAATATGAACATAAAATTTTGCTCTGCACATCCCTAGTGGTTAGCTCCCACAGAGTGGTAGTGTTAGGAATGACCACTTGGAGGAAATGGTGAATCCCTGGGCCGATGGCAGATGACAGCGCCCCCAGGAGGAGATCCTGAGAGGAACCACTGGCTAGGCTAGAATATATGAGATAAACACAAATAGTTCTTTATTAGACTGGAAGCCAGGCCACCAGGGGTGGCAGTAGTGAGTCAATGTGTTCGGCAAGGCTGTAGTCCTTCTGATACTGGAATATAATCTCTGGGTTGCTGAGCTGTAGAGAGAGACTAGAAGTAGTGAGTAGACAGGTATACTGGATACAAGATGGTACACTCACAATAGTAGATGTCTGCAATGGTCTCTGCCACAGAGAGTCTTCAGTACATTCAGGAACAGGAGCCGTAGGCGAGCACTGGTTCCTCTGAATAGTCTGTAATAAGAACTCACAATAGCTGTATATGAAATGGCTTCTAGAGTAGAAGAGAGTCTGTAAAAGATTCTAGGAACATGGGCCCTCGTAGAGCGAGTACCAGTTCCTATCTTCAATCTTGACAATATAACTCACGATCTCTGAACCTGCGATAATGTCTTAGACGGAAGGGAGTCTTCAGAGCTATAGGAATGTAGGCCCTCGTGGAGTGAGTACCGATTCCTATGTAATAGAACTCTGTGTTCACGTCCGCGATCGCTTCCAGGCAATGAAGAGTCTTCTGAGTGTTCTGGCAATCTGAAATCAAGAGAGACCGGAGCCCCCGTGGAGCAGGTACTCCTGGTAAGTTTGAAAAGGCCGAGCAGTGGAAAAGGATTCCCCTCGCTGACTCGGATCGTTATTGCAAGTATCATGGACTGCTGAAGCAAGTCCTGGTGGAGTTCCTTGCTAACTCGTTAGAGGTTAGCAAACAAAGACCTTTTAAAGTGCAAATGGATGATGTCACTATGGGGGGACACCCCCGAGGTTCGCGCCCTTGCTGGTACAAAGTCTGGAGCACGCGTGCGCCCTTACGTCATCAGGAACATGGCGGATCCGTAGCGTCAAGCCAGCCCGGGGACACTGGGACCAAGAGGTGGAGAGAAGCCGTGGCTGCAACTGTCCAGAGCCGAAGAGAGTCGCTTCCAAGGTAGAGAGGGTGGAGCGAGGGGCAAGAAGAGCCATGACGCAACATAAGGTTTAGTACGAACCTCCTTCTGAACCGCTCTAGTGGTAGACGAGTTCTTTCACCTTATCCCGGAGCCGGTGGTCAATTCTAGTAGCCAAGGCTACTAGTTCATCCAGCGATTCAGGTGTCTCACGAATGCCCAGCTCGTCTTTCAAGCGAGTATCCAGACCTCTGAAGGTTTTCAGGCATTTGGAATCCCAGCATAGATCCGTAGCAAGAGTCTTAAACTCTATTGCAAAATCAGCCAGTGGTTGGTTACCTTGCTTCAGGTCCACCAGAGTAGAACCAGCAACAGTCACCCAAGCAGGATCATCAAAAATGGACTTAAACAAATCCAAAAATACGTCAATATCCTGCAGAATTGGATTCTTACGTTCCCACAGCGTTGAGGCCCAAGAAAAGGCCCTTCCATAAGAACATAAGAAAATGCCATACTGGGTCAGACCAAGGGTCCATCAAGCCCAGCATCCTGTTTCCAACAGTGGCCAATCCAGGCCATAAGAACCTGGCAAGTACCCAAAAACTAAGTCTATTCCATGTTACCATTGCTAATGGCAGTGGCTATTCTCTAAGTGAACTTAATAGCAGGTAATGGACTTCTCCTCCAAGAACTTATCCAATCCTTTTTTAAACACCACTATACTAACTGTAGTAACTACATCCTCTGCAACAAATTCCAGAGTTTAATTGTGCGTTGAGTAAAAAGGAACTTTCTCCAATTAGTTTTAAATGTGCCCAATGCTAACTTCATGGAGTACCCCCTAGTCTTTCTACTATCCGAAAGAGTAAATAACCGATTCACATCTACCCGTTCTAGACCTCTCATAATTTTAAACATCTCTATCATATCCCCCCTCAGCCGTCTCTTCTCCAAACTGAAAAGTCCTAACCTCTTTAGTCTTTCCTCATAGGGGAGCTGTTCCAATCCCCTTATCATTTTGGTAGCCCTTTTCTGTACCTTCTCCATCGCAATTATATCTTTTTTGAGATGCGGCGACCAGAATTGTACACAGTATTCAAGGTGCGGTCTCACCATGGAGCGATACAGAGGCATTATGACATTTTCCATTTTATTCACCATTCCCTTTCTAATAATTCCCAACATTCTGTTTGCTTTTTTGACTGCCACAGCACACTGAACTGATGATTTCAATGTGTTATCCACTATGATGCCTAGATTTCTTTCTTGGGTTGTAGCACCTAATATGGAACCCAACATTGTGTAATTATTGCATGGGTTATTTTTCCCTATATGCATCACCTTGCACTTATCCACATTAAATTTCATCTGCCATTTGGATGCCCAATTTTCCAGTCTCACAAGGTCTTCCTGCAATTTATCACAATCTGCTTGTGATTTAACTACTCTGAACAATTTTGTGTCATCTGCAAATTTGATTATCTCACTCGTCGTATTTCTTTCCAGATCATTTATAAATATATTGAAAAGTAAGGGTCCCAATACAGATCCCTGAAGCACTCCATTGTCCACTCTTTTCCACTGAGAAAATTGTCCATTTAATCCTACTCTCTGTTTCCTGTCTTTTAGCCAGTTTGCAATCCATGAAAGGACATCGCCACCTATCCCAAGATAAGATAGAATATAAGTAGTCTTGTCGTAGGCCATGGGGAAGTGAGAAGGCTGTAATACAAAATGCATGCAGCATTGATTTAGAAAACCTCTAGTCCTTTGAATCTCTCCAGAGAAACAAACTGGAGCAGCCAGAGGTACAGTAGTCTTTATAGTTACTTCAGGTAACTGACCTTCATTACTGGAAGCAGCACCTTGATTCTTCTGTGCATGTAGCTGATGGAACGCAGAAGTGAGTTTCTCCAATGCGTCTTGCTGTTCAGCAATGCGCAAGGCCAGGCCCGGAATGGCCTGCAGAGCATTGACTGTGCCGGATCCATGGAGTTAGCAATCTTATGTTTTGTAAGGTTTGGGTGGACCCTTGGACACTGTGGCAGCTGACCACGCCCATGGGGAAGTCCCGTGAGGGGCCACAGGTTAGGCTCAGCTCTGAACACACAAACACAGATTATATCTTAACAGTTTGTGAAGCCACTAGAGGTGGCGGCAGTGAGTAGAAGATGGAACCCAGCTGGGCTAGTATTCCTCAGGGTGCTGGAACAGCGGTTCCTCCGGTAGGAGTGCTGTAGTGAAAAGAACTGAGAGAATGAGTACAATAAGACATTTACAGAGTCCCCAGTATGGAGAAGCCCCGAGATAGGGAGAGCTGGCCCTCGAGGAGCAAGTACCTGGTTCCAGGGAAACAGCTCTGAGGAGTGGATGGTAGTATTACTCACAGATGATGTCTGTAATGAAATCTTCCAAGTAGAAGAGGAGATGGACACAGGCAGCGAGTCAGAGAACATGGGCCCTCGAGGAGCGAGTACCGGTTCCTGATAGCGACCTGAAAGAAGCAGAGAGGCCCCCGAGGAGCAGGTACCCTGTTAGCAGAAAAGAGTCCAGTAGAAGTTGGAGACAGAGTATTTGGGTAGGGAGAGCGAATGCCATCCGTAGGAAATCCCTTGCTAACTCAACGGCTAGCAATAAACAGTAGGCTTAAATATCCGAGCAGCGTGACATCATTGGGGGACGCCCCTGAGGTTCGCGCCATAGAAGAAATAAGAATGAGGGCCGTGCGGCGTGCCCGCCCTAAGGTACCTGAGGAGCATGGCGAGAAGCAGCAACCAAGCCGGTCTGGGGACGCCGGAGATGATGACGGGCAGATGCCGCAGCAGCCAGATGTCCACAAGGAACAGGAGTCGTCGCAGAAAATGAAAGGTAGGCGGAGTGAAGCCATTGGGCAGCGATGGTTACAACACATGGACAAAATCCATCTCGACGGTTTACAATATTTCATTATAAGATGAAATGAAACTAAAAACAATTTACATAAAAATATCTCAAAAACAAAGCATAAATTAGTTACAATAAATGTAGCAAGGAACACCTAAGGTTCTTATGCACCTTAAATTAGTCTGCTAGAATAATACTGCCTTCAGCTTCTTTGGTACCCTTTATTTCTACTCCGTCTTTATAAGAACCTAACAAAAATTTCCTAAAATAAGCATATCCTAAATAACCAGTCTTCAGTTTATTTAATACAGGTATGCACCCTTTAAAAACATCACGCACAAAAATGCTGCTATATTACTGAACCCACCAATGCAATCTGGTTGGCGCTTGCCAAGTCTAATGCTATTGACTGGAGAGTGACAGAAGCTCATGAGTCTTTTACAATGTTCTGTTCAGAAATTATACTTTGAAAAAAAATAGCTGTGTTTTTCATTGCTTACAAGACACAGTAGTAGTTGAAACAATTAAGCATTTAACTAATTGGTAAATTTTAACATTAGTTTCATAGAAGGACTGAAAAGATTGTGTCTGTTTTGTTGCTAAGTACATGGTATGTATAAATGATGTGCTGTAATCAAGCCGAACTAGTGCAGTGCATAATCTCTCTAGATAACATTTCTAAGTAAACATAAATAAGCCTTTGAATTAAAAAAAAATGTTTTACAGCCACATGGTCTCTACTCAGATCTCTGACATCTCTAGTGCTTAAAGCAGCTGTGCCTTCTAGAGATATACCATAAGGTTTCCTTCAGGAAAAATTCTTGCAGTTCTTGCTCCTTAACTCTTTTTACCATTTTTTATTCTAGAGCACTGTTTTCGTGGACACTTCGATAAGATCTAGGGCTGCCATCCTTCTTTCTCCATGAATCTACAAAGTCCTAAACCTCTAGCCACATCTTCACTGTTTAGCCAGTAGGAATTTACTGTGAATTAGACCATGTGTACTGGGTCTGGAGCTCTGAGAACATTCTGGGTCCTTACTGGACCACCAAGGCTACTAACATAGGGGTGGGGGTTGGCAGGTGTCTGGGGATGGTTTGGCCAAAGGGGAGGAGGTGGGAAGAAGTAGTGGAAGGGTGCAGGACCTTACATTAGACCTTCACCATTTAAAATGTTTTCTTTGGGCATCTCGAGAGGTAGAAAGGGGTGGGACAGGGAGTCTTGAGAGACCTCCAGGGTTTTTGGAACACCTGTGTTTTCTACCAGTCCCTTTAAATCATGGCCCCAGGAGCCTCAGGACATGCATTAGCATCCCAATTTTCCCTGGTAAAGTTAGCCACAACTCTAAATTTTCAGAAAAGACAGGTTATTTTATATACATAAAATTACCTAGAAATGAGGTGCTTTGCATGCTCATTACCAGTCCTGCTTTACCAGGGAAAGATAACACAAGGTATTTAAAGTATCGCACGTTATTGCTGTGTTAAGGCATTTTACTACAAGATAAACACCTAATGCAGCACAGTAAATGCCTCTAAGTTTGTATCTGAGGCAATGGAGGACAAAGTGACTTGCTGAAGGTTGCAAGGAGAATCACTGAGAAAAGCAAGATTTGAAACTGGCTTCCCTGGTTTGTAGCCTTCTGTACTAACCACCACTAGGCTACTCCTGCTCTCACATCTTTGTGAGAGTGCCACTGGATAGACAAGGCCCAGAGACCTAGGAGGTGGTATAGGCAGGAAGCCAGCATTTATTGGAAAACACAACTCAAAGAAACACAACGTCAATCTGACTCCTGGTAGCACGGCTTACAAAACAGGGTCCAACCTCACTATTCAAGATTCAAGCCCAGAAAGCTCCATTAGCTTTTAAATCCTCAAGGAGGATTAGGCAGTTTAAAAATGAGAGCTTAGGGCTTTGTAATTCAGGAGGCTGGACCCATACACGGAGAAAACCCGGGTCTATAAAGGTTTTTTCACTGTCTAAAATTCCTGCTGAGCTTTCTGCTGCAAAACAATGAAAGGAGCCAGCCAAGGTTTAAATACAGGATCTTTGACCAAGAAAAAGGTGATTTAAGGGAAAATATGAGAAAACTTTGCCTTACTTGGCTGGGGGAGAGGTTAGGGCAGCCACACTACAGGAAGCTTTCTCCCTCCTTTGAGCCGCAGAGAGGGGTTTATAAGCAAACTGTGTGTGGCTGGATGATTCAGCGTCCTTTCCCTGCTCTACTGCTCCCTGCCTGCTTTCTTCTTCCAACAAAAGCTTAATTATATGGTTCACCAACATTATTTCCCTGCTAGTCACTTGGGCTGGAGTGGTGACTGTCTCAATCAAACTTAGAAATGCAAGCAAAAAAGCCTAATCATGGGCAAAAACCTTTTTAGTCTTACTATGTATGTTAGATACCTAACTAGCATCATTCATTCAATTTTTATTTAGTTGGCTATATTTTACCTAGGGCTAGATTCAGCCAAATTATTTTTGGCTTCTGGAGTGCGACTAAAGCAAATACCTCAAATAGATGTGGTTTACTTGGATTCCAAAGCTTTTGATCCTGTCCCATATAGGAGGCTCATAAATAAACTGAGTAACCTGAGAGTGGGCCCCAAGGTAGTAGACTGTTTATCACTCAACCAGTTTCTAATTCAGAAGGTAGTGCTAAATGGAATTCACTCTGAGGAAAGAAAGGTGATTGGTAGCCTGTCTCAGGGATGGGTTCTCTTCAATATCACTGTGTGTTACTGCAGAAGGATTAGAAGGAAAACATATGTCTTTTTGCAGCTGATGCTAAGATCTGCAACCTAGTGGACACGCCTGAGGGAGAAGATGAAATGAGAAGTGATTTAAGGAAGCTTGAAGAATGGTCAAATACTTGGCAGCTCAATTTAAATAAAAAAAATCTAGTGTTATATGCAGATAAGGAGGGTATGGCATTCAGGTGCTGATATCATGTTTTTGTTGGTGGAGTGCAGATGCTGGAACAAAGGCTCTGTCTAGGCCCATTCAAACTGCATTGTCCAGATCCAGATCCAGCCCCAGGCTTAAAAAGGAACCAAGAAAATGAAAGGGCTCTGTTATGCATAAAGAGGGTAATTTTTCGCTGTCCATATTTTTATTTTTATTTTATTTTTTATTTTATTTTTATTGAATTTTTAAATTTTACACAATTTATACATTGTGACAATAGATAAGTGGTATCCAGATGCAAATAACAAACAATATTTCAATTATACTTTTCCATAATGTCTTCTATAATACCACTATATAAAAGGAAATTAAGTGGGGGTTGTGTATATAAAGAACTATAAGCGAATGTTATCTCCAAACAATAATAGGAATTTCAGGCGACCGGATGAAACCCTTACTCATTGCCATTCTGAACCATATGGATCGGTTCGGGGTGTGAACTAAGAAAAAAACGGAGCTGTGATGGCTCAAAGAACACATAGGAAAAACTTTGATACTTAATAATACACTTGCAAGGATATCTTAAAGTGAACTTTGAACACTTTAACACAGCTTCTTCTCTCAACTCCAGGAATTTCTTTCTCCTCTCTTGGGTGGATCTAGTGATATCAGGAAACATCCATATCTTTTGTCCCCGAAACAGTTCTTGGCTATTGCGAAAAAACAATCTCATGATATTATTTTTTTCTGAGGTGAATGCAAATGTTACTAGTAATGTTCCACTCGTGGTAATTTCTTCATTACTACTTAACTCTAGTAGCGCTGAAACATCCAATTGTTGTTGTTGTTGCCGCAGTTCTTGCTGTTCTCTATTTCTCTGTGGTAAGAAATATGCTCTAGTTATCAGAGGAGCTGCTTCTTTCGGGATCTTTAATATCTTATTCAAATATTCTTTAAATAGATCCATAGGTAAAATATGATCTATTCGTGGAAAATTTGTTACTCTCACATTTAGACTCCTCAAGGAGTTTTCAATGTTTTCTAATCTCTTGTCTTGTATTGTTTCCTTCTGAAACATCCTCTGATGATGGTTTTCTATGGTTTTAATCTTTTCTTCCACAGTTCCAATCTTTCTTTCTTGAACTTGCAATTTTCCTTCATTCTCAACTGAATTTTTTGCAACCACAGAGACTGTTTTAGAAAAGTTTACAATGGCACTCTCAATTGCTGCTAGTGCTTCCCATATTGCTTCGTTTGTAATGGCTTCTGGCCTCACCAAGAAAGTAGTTAAAGGTTGAGGTAACTCACCCCTTTCCACGGTCTCGGTTACAGAGTCCCTTTCGTGCTCCCGCAGATCTGCGAGCTCACCGGCCTCCAAAGCGGCAGGAATGTATATCCCCAGTGCTGGGCTTTCACTAGATTCTGCTGCAACTATTCCTTCCCGGCAAGATCTTTTCTCTCCAGCAGCTTGCAGCAGCTCTTTCATCTCCGCCTCTAGCACTGACCTCTGACGCTGAGGCTGGGACGGCGTCTCTGGCTCGCCGGGACTAAGTGAGATCTCTTCAGCCCGAGGCACGGGCGTTCGCTCTCCACCCAGGCCTCCCGCGGCTCTCGCTCCCAGCTCTTTCGGGGTTGACGCATAGAAGGTGGGAATAGTAGTTTGTTTTAATTCTTCTAAATCTGCATTCGCAAGGCTCTCTCGAAGACGAGCCTTGCGTTTAGTGTGAGGCATTCTTTAGGCAATATTGGCAAAATTTCAAGAAGGAAAAAACGCAGCTCCTTCAACAGCGTCTCATGCGGTCGCCATCTTGAACACGCCCCAGCTGTCCATATTTTTAAAGCTTGCATGTAGAAAGCCCACACAGACTTTATCCAAAACATTCAAAGCAGACATATGTTTAAGTCTGCTATGAAAATTAGCCAGCAGTATGCACAAAACACATTCCTGCCTATGCGCACCTGGTTAGAAGCTGTAAATGTGTGCGAGCAGATGAACTTGCATACTTTTGAAAGTCACCCTGTTATGAATTGGCTCTGCCCGCGGGTCCCCCCGCGAGCAGGCACGGACTCACCCCATGCTGATCTTCAGCTGACGTGGCAGGACGCCGCCGTCGGCCCTCCCACGCGGCCGGAGCCGCGCTCTGCCTTCTTCCCATGCGGCCCGGAGGCCTCCTGCATCCATCTTCAGCCTCCGCGGCCGGAGCCGTGGCTGTCTTCGGGGCCCGGGACGCCCCCGACACCATCTTGATCTTCGCGGCGTTTAGGCCGCAGCCCCGGGCTCGATTGGCGGCAGGAGCCACCCCGGGGCCTCCCGCAGCGGCTGGAGCCGCTGCCGACGTCAGGGTCCGCCTCCCAGGATCCCTCCTGCCTCTTCAGTGTCTTACGCGAAGACGCTGTGCAGGCCTGCTCCTGCCTGCTTAGACGCGCGGCCGCGTCTCTCTACAGGATTTAAAGGGCCAGACACAGGAAGTGTCTGAGCCCCACCTAATGACTATTTCCTGGCTCCAGCCCTATAAAGGGCTGCTCCGTTCATTGTGCTTGGCCTTGCATCGTGGTCAGTCTTCACTCTGGAGGCTCCGGCCTGCCAGAGACTATGTAAGGTCTTCTTCTCGGAGCTCCGCACCTTGATGTCTTGTTTCATGTTCCATGTCTTCGCCTGAGGTCCATGTCCAGGTTTCTTCGTCTTCATCCTGGTGTTCCTGCCTTCCTGATGTTCTTGCCTTCACTCCGCCTCGTCCTCGCTCTGGAGCCTTCTGGTCCGGTAGGCCGGGGGTCCCTCAGATGCAGTATTCCTGGGTGGACTAGGCTGCCGGTGGACGGTTGTCCTGTGCTCCTGAGCCGTGAAGCCTGCTGTGTCTTCCTGGCTGTCCCGCTCCCGTCGTGGTCCGCGACCAGCCTTGGGGCTGTGTAGGGCGCGTAGCGGACAGGGTGGTCCGCGACTCAGTCCCGCGGGTGGCCTGAGTAGGGCGCCCTGAGAGACAGTGCCAATGTCCATGCCTTGTGTCTTGCCTTGATGCCATGTGTCTTTTTCTGCCTTATCCAGCCATGTGTCTTGCCTCGGATGCCGTCCGCATCATCCCAGCCATGAATCCTCGTCTTGGATGCCGTCTGCATCAACCTCGTCAAGTGTCTCGTCTGCGATGCCGTCCGCATCGATCCTGGTGTCTTATATCCACAGCCCTGGTGTCACGTCTTCTGCCAAATGTCTTCGTGTCATGTGATACTGTTGCATCAACTCCAGTGTTTCCATGTCAAGGCCCGTCTGCCCTCAACCTCAGGCCAGGCCTGCTGCTCCATGCTGCTCGCAGCAGGTCCGAAAGGGCCCGGAATGGTCGGAGGACCATTCACCTTCCAACATCCTCGGATGTTTGGCCATGGGAGCTTGCCAGCCTGGCAGAGGGTAGAGTGTTCAGCCAAGCAGGGCCACCATCAACCCTTGGCTCGGCCCTGGACGGCCGGGATCGGGCTGAGGCCCACGGGCACACGAAAACCACTGCTCTCAACACACCCACCCTGGAACGCTCTTGCCAGTACAGCCCCAAACCCCTCCCTGCCCCACCTCCCAGCAATTTGCTAAATATCATTTACATCCATAAAACCGTGTTTTATGAATGCAAATTTTTTGCAAATCAGACACAATATGGGCAGGCTGCAGAGATAATATCAAAAAAAGAGGCCAAGTAATTGAACAGTGAGGAATTACTTGTAGGAAATGTACCTTCATCTCTCAGATGAAGTGGTCTGAGACAGAAGTGCAGCCTCCTGTAGTTTTGGGACTGAACTTGGGTTATTGGGTCATGGACAGAAGTTATGACTTTTGAGAATGAGGTAAATGGCTAAGGAATAACTGGGACTTCCATAAGCAGTTTTTTGAAGGAGTTTAAAAGGTTGCAGAAGAGAACTCTAGTAAACCATAGCAGTTAACAAATTTTGAGACGGGGAATACTAATTTTGATTTTACTAGAAATTGCATACATAAACTTTATTTATGGACTTCAAATGTCTTCAGTGTCTACTTGAAAGTAATGATGCCATTTTTAGCTTCTGCCTGGCTGATAGTGATGTGCATTTATTTATTTTAATCTGAATGGGATAATTTGATAAATGAGTTGATTTGTGATTTATTTAATTGAAAATGAACTGAAATAACTAGAGCATATTTCTTACCACAGAGAAATAACTAGAGCACAGAGAAATAACTAGAGCATATTTCTTACCACAGAGAAATAGAGAACAGCAAGAACTGCGGCAACAACAACAACAATACCCACCCTTTTTTTATCTGTTCTTTTTATACGGTGCCATTAAAGTCTATGGGGGAAGCAAAGTAAGGGAGTCATTTTCAAAAGCGATCGCACATGAAAAGGGCCCGGAAGAGGAGGAGGAGTCGGGGTGGCACTGGGGCTGACTCTGGAAGACGGTCGCTGATGGCGAAAAGGTAAGGGCCTTTTTTGCTGGCAATTTCGCACCCAATAGCACCACCTTTTACGATGGCGCTATTGGGTGCGAAAGCCGCCCCCCCCCCCCCCCCCCCGCTTCGCCACCCCACCTCCCATTATTGCCGGATGTTCTAAGGTCTGCGACCTTAGAAAATCCAGGCCCAATGCTTTTATTTATTTCAAGCCAGACAGAACAGAGCCAATTAGGGAAGTGTCAAGGAACAAGCAGGGTCAATAATGCTAAATCGCTTTTTCAACGCGCTTATCCCAGCTGCATGTCATGATGTCTTTTTTTTCTTGATGGAAGTGAATCTGTAAGCAGTCACTAATTTTTCTGTTGGATCTCAGAGACAGAAGGCAGAGGTTCTGAAGCTCCTTACTTCAAACTTCAGAGTTTAAAGAGAAACTTATAAAATTTGATTTCAATTTAGAGGAAAAAGCAAGGTGTGCTGTTATAGTCTCCTTAAGAGGATTACAAAATATATCTGTGCAAGATCAGTACTACAACAGGAAAGATACCAACAGAGATTGACGCTCTCTCTTGCAGCTTGTTTCTCTATATAAGAATCAGTGACAGTATACTAATTCTTCTGTATGTAACTCTTCCACTAAGTTTACGTAGTGAGCAAGCATCAGCATGTTATGAAGTGCTCCGCTGAGGACAAAGAGAAGATACAATGCCTGGGCAGAGACATACCTCAGAGAGTCCAAGTACTCTGCAGCAGATGATCTTTTGCTGAAGTAGATGCCATTCCCCATAGGTGGGCTCTTGGGTACAGGAGACTACCAGGTCTTACCGAGCAGAGACAGGCAGGAGGAGGAACCAGAAACAAGCAGGAAACAGGCCAGACAAACATTTGTATCATAGATCAGACTATGAGGACATTTGGATCAGCAAAGATATTCAGACCAGGGCTTCTTATTCCCTCAATTTGGGATAACCTAATGCTGGTCTAGTATTTATTTAAAATTCTCATATACCATATTTTCAATTAGTATTGGCTAGGCCGGTCTGCAATGTAGAGATTACTTACCTGATAATCTCGTTTTCCTTAGTGTATGCAGATGGACTCAAAACAAGTGGGTATAGTGTGCTCGTGCTAGCAGTTGGAGACGGATCTGACGTCAGCACGGGTACATATACCCCCGCAGGAAGTGCAGCAATTCAGTAATCTTCCTTGCAAAAGCTTTATGGATATATGTGTAACTGACCGATCGATTAAATGAACAGGATTACCCTGACCGATTGATAGTAGCTGGAGACCACCAGTGTTCTCAACCGGAAGGCGTTGACACCCGGCAGGGTGGATGCCCTATTATAAGAAAACATGGCTTACCGTGAGTCGGTGAATCCCCATGTATGCCGGCAGCCGGGTGGGATGCTGAGTCCATCTGCATTCACTAAGGAAAACGAGATTATCAGGTAAGTAATCTCAACATTTCCTAGCGTGTAGCAGATGGACTCAAAACAAGTGGGATGTACAAAAGCTACTCCCGGACTGGGTGGGAGGCTGCCCGAGGTCCGTTCAGGATTGCCCTCGCAAATGCTGTGTCCTCCCTGGCCTGGACGTCCAGACGGTAGAATCTGGAGAAGGTATGGAGGGAGGACCATGTCGCCGCCTTACATATCTCTGCAGGCGACAGCATCCTAGTTTCTGCCCAAGAGGCCGCTTGCGCTCTGGTAGAGTGAGCCTTGACCCGTAGAGTGGTGGTTTTCCCGCTTCTACGTAGGCTGCCTTGATAACTTCCTTGATCCAGTGGGCGATGGTTGCCCGTGAGGCCGCTTCCCCCTTCTTCTTCCCGCTGTGAAGGATGAACAGGTGGTCCGTCTTTCGTACTGCTTCTGACATTTCCAGGTATCTGGACAGTAGCCTGGCGATGTCGAGATGGCGTAGTATTCGACCTTCTTCCGACTTCTTCAAACCTTCCATGGTAGGCAAGGATATGGTTTGGTTGAGGTGGTTCCTTCCTTCTTACTTTGGGTAAGAAGGAAGGAACCATGCGAAGATGGATAGCCTCTGGAGTGATTCTGAGAAACGGATCACGGCAGGACAGTGCCTGTAGCTCTGAGATGCGGCGTGCTGAACGGCCAGCAGGAACACCATCTTCAAGGTCAACAAACGGAGGGACAGGCCTCGAAGGGGTCTGAAGACCGGTCCTGCTAGGAATTCCAAAACTAGGTTGAGGTTCCACAGGGGCACTGGCCACTTCAGTGGCGGGCGAATGTGTTTGACTCCTTTCAGGAAACATGAAACGTCTGGGTGTGTGGCAATGCTGTTGCCGTCACTCCGGGGACCGTAGCAGGATAGTACTGCCACCTGAACCTTGATGGAATTGAGGGACAGCCCCTTCTGAAGTCCATCTTGCAGGAAATCCAAAATGATAGGGAGTTTAGCAGCATGTGGATTGCTGCCATGAGATTCGCACCAGGCTTCAAATACTCTCCAGATACTTATATATGTTAGTGATGTGGAGAACTTGCGTGCTCGGAGGAGTGTATCTATTACCGGCCCCGAGTATCCTCTTTTCTTCAGTCTAGCCCTCTCAATGGCCAGACCGTAAGAGAGAATTGAGCTGGATCCTCGTGGAGGATGGGACCTTGCCGCAGCAGGTCCCTGTGTGGAGGCAGTGGCAGTGGATTCCCTGCCAGTAGTCTTCTCATGTCTGCGTATCAGGGTCTTCTTGGCCAGTCCGGAGCCACTAGAAGAACTAGTCCTCTGTGCCGCTGAATCTTGTGTATAATGGCGCCCAGCAGGGGCCATGGAGGAAAAGCATATAGCCGGATCCCCTGAGGCCATGGCTGTACCAGGGCATCGATCCCCTGGGATAGAGGATCCCGCCTGCGGCTGAAATACCTGGGTACTTGAGCGTTGGACCGGTCCGCTAGTAGGTCCATGCCCGGTGTCCCCCACTGATCCACAATCATCTGGAAAGCTGTGGGCAACAGCTGCCATTCCCCCGGGTTTAGGCTTTCTCTGCTGAGGAAGTCTGCCGTGGTGTTGTCCTTCCCGGCGATGTGGACAGCGGAGATGTCCTGGAGATTTGCTTCCGCCCAAGTCATCAGGGGGGCTATTTCTAGGGATACCTGTCGGCTTCTGGTTCCGCCCTGTCGGTTGATGTATGCCACTGTGATGGCGTTGTCCGACATCACTCTGACCGCTCTGTTTCGAAGTCTGTGGGCAAATCGCAGACATGCTAGCCTGACTGCCTGTGCCTCTAGTCGGTTGATGTTCCACCCCCGACTCTTCTCTGTTCCACCGCCCTTGGGTGGTGAGTTCTTCGCAGTGTGCTCCCCATCCGTTCAGGCTGGCATCTTTTGTGAGCAGGGTCCAGGTTGGGGAGGACATTCTTGACCCCCGGTTCATGTGGCCGGGCTGCAACCACCACCGTAGCTGATTCCGCACTCTGGCTAGTAGAGGTAGGTGTACGGTGTAGTTCTGTGACCGTGGGCTCCACCGAGATAGGAGGGTGCATTGTAATGGTCTCATATGAGCCCGCGCCCATGGTATCACCTCCAGAGTGAATGCCATAAGGCCGAGGACCTGTAGGTAATCCCAAGCTGTGGGCCGGGTGGCGCTCAGCAGGGCCAGCAGGCGATTCCGGAGCTTTGATCTTCTCTTGGAGGTCAGACTGACCTTGTCTTCCTGGGTGTCGAATCGGACTCCTAGGTATTCCAACGACTGAGAAGGCTGTAGGGAACTCTTGTTCAAGTTTACTACCCATCCTAGGCTTTCCAGAAGAGCTATAACTCTGTTGGTTGCCTGGTGGCTCTCCTCCGTTGACTTTGCCCTGATCAACCAATCGTCCAGGTAGGGATGGACGAGGATTCCTTCCTTCCGGAGTGATGCCGCAACTACTACTATGACCTTGGTAAAGGTCCGCGGCGCGGTGGCTAACCCGAAGGTGGCTAGCCGCGGTGGCTAAAGCTCGGAACTGGAAGTGGTGGTTCAGGACTTTGAAGCGTAAATAGCACTGGTGATCCCGATGGATTTGGATATGCAAGTAGGCTTCCGACAGATCTAGGGATGTAAGAAACTCCCCTGGCTGTACTGAAGTTTTGACAGACCGCAGAGTTTCCATGCGAAAGCTGGGGACCCGTAGGTGCCGGTTGACTGACTTGAGGTCCAAGACGGGCCTGAAAGTGCACTCCTTCTTGGGTACTATGAAATAAATGGAATAATGCCCAGAATTTATCTCCCCTGCAGGCACTGGGATTATGGCTTTTAGGGACAGGAGCCTCCGCAAGGTAACTTCTAGTGCTGTCCTCTTGAGGGGTAAACAAGGAGATTCCACAAATTTGTCCGGAGGGGGATGAAGGAAGTCCAGGTAATACCCTTCTCGGATGATGGCGAGGACCCACTGGTCCGAGATAATCTCTACCCACCTGCGGTAGAAGAGAGTTAGCCTGCCCCCTATGGCTGCTACCCCCGGATGGGTCGGCTGATTGTCATTGTGGGGTATGGCCGGGACCCGAACCCGAGCCGGTTCCCCTCTTGTTGTGTTTAGTCCGAAAGGACTGGTTCCTGGCCTGAGAATGAGGTGCTTGGTAGCGAGTCCTGTAAGGGTTGAAGTGCTGAGAGTTTCTACCTCTGGATGGTCTAGGAAAAGGGTGCTGGCTCCTCCGTGACCTGTTTTCTGGTAGACGGGGCAATGGAGAGGCGCCCCATTTCTCGAGGTCACTGCCGAACAGGAGGGATCCCTTAAAGGGCATTCTCGTGAGACGTGTCTTGGAGGAGGAGACGGCCGACCAATTACGTAGCCAGAGTTGTCTCCTGGCTGCCACTGAGGATGACACTCCCTTGGCTGCCGTACGGACTAGGTCGGAGGCTGCGTCAGTGAGGAACGAGAGAACTGATTCCATCTCTTCTCCCGGGGTGTTGTTCCTAGCCTGTGATAAACAGGAACGCGTCACCACGGTGCAGCAGGTCGCAATTCGTAGGGACATGGCTGCCACTTCAAAGGCTTGTTTCAGAATGGCGTCCATGCGCCAGTCATGTTTATCCTTGAGGGCCGCCCCCCCTTCTACCGGAATGGTGGTGCGCTTCACAATTGCGCTATGGCGTCTACCTGGGGGCACGCCAGCATCTCCTTGGTTGCTGGGTCTAAGGGGTACATACCAAACAAGGCCCGACCCCCTTTGAGTGAGGCCTCCGGCGCATTCCATTCCAGATCGATTAGCTGCTGTGCTGCTTGCAGGAGGGGAAAATGGTGAGCCGTTTGGCACAGGCCCTCTAACAGGGGGTTCATTCTAGGTTCCCCTGGGGTGTCATGGCCCGGGATAGCCAGCTCCGACAGGCATTGAGAGATCAGGCCTGGGAGATCCCCTTTCATAAAGAAGCACCTCATGGTCCGATATGGTTCAATCCCCGAGGGAAGTTCTCCCTCCTCGGGGGACTCGTCTTCTTCAGGGCAATCTGAATCCCCATAAGTGGGGGTTTTGGGTGGCGAGTGGCCGTGCCTAGGCCTTGAGGGTCCAGGGGCCGGGTCATCCGGTACGTATGGACCCGTTCGGGGAGCAGACTGCATTTTTACAAAGGCATGAATCCCCTTGAATAATTCCACCCAGGAGAGCAAAGCAGGATCTGGCCTTAGAAGCACCAGGTCTCTCGGGTTCCCTGGCTGCTCACCGCTGCCTGATAGGTCCGGGGTGTTCCCTGAGGAACTGGTAAGTACGCTGGGCTGCGACCGGTCCTGGCCTGGAACTCCCAGGGCCTCTTCACATTGGGCACATAGGGAGTCTGCTTCCTCGCTCTGTGTGGCTCTGAGGTTGCATGCAGAGCAGAGGCTTATGCCTGAGTCTGGAGGTGCCGGCTCCGCTGACGCATGGACTCTCTTATGCTCCATCTCATCTGTTAACTCAGCTGGAGCCTGCGCTTGGTAATATGCGCGAAAGAAGGGCGCCTGTCCACGTGCGCCTATCAACGTGCGCCTATCAACGTGCGCCTATCAACTTGCGCTTAGCAACGGGCGCCTATGAATGTGCGCCTATGAACGAGCGCCTAACAACGTGCGCTTAGCAACACGCGCGTTGCAACCTGCGCCTATTGCGCGGTGACGAACCAGCAGAAGGCGACGGCGAGCAGGCAGGCAAAATGGCGACCCCCTTGGCGGGTTGCCACACAGGCAGACTCTGCTAATCCTCGCTTCCTCGGAGACCAGCAAGTAAAGATGTACGCCTTACCTTGTCTTTGGCGCTTCCCGGCTGCGACCCGGGCGGTCTCCGGCTGCGGGGGGAGAGGGTGATTACCGTCACTGCCGCGCTCGAGGAAGTGCACCCGCTGCCTCTAGGCCGCGCTCGAACTCGTCTCGCTCGGGGGCCAAGTCCACGCCGGGACTGAGGCTGCCTCTATTCCGCGCCCGAGCCCTTCTCACTCGGGGGCTAGGTCCCTGCCATGAGTCGGCCACCGGACCGAGGCTCTTACCTCCAAGGGACCACGGAAATCGCCTCGGGAAACTCAACTGGGGGAGGGACCGAATGGTATCACCGCAGGAGTGCGGGACTCGTCTTCAGGTAGGTTTCTTCTAAGAATTTAGTCGTTAGAATTTGGAAGAACGCTCAGCGAGCGTGAGGTAGCTCCAAACTGCTTTGGAGATGGAAATTACTGAATTGCTGCACTTCCTGCGGGGGTATATGTACCCGTGCTGACGTCAGATCCGTCTCCAACTGCTAGCACAAGCACACTATACCCACTTGTTTTGAGTCCATCTGCTACATGCTAGGAAATATTACATTCATATTATTACATATACCAAGACAGCATAACATACATCGTACAGTATAAAACAAATTAAAATAAGTAACAAACAACATACAGAGCCTCGATTTCAGTATAACCATGCCTCCAAATCAATGATAGTAATGCAATGAAAAAGATATTAACCTGAGTCATCAAATGCTTTTTTGAATAGGTAGGTTTTCAGATTGTTCTTAAACTCTTTGATATGAGGTTAGTCGGAGGGAGTTGGGTAAAGTATTCCAGAGGGTTGGGCCAGCGATTGAGAAGATGTGCTTTCTGGTGAGGTCAAGTCTGGCAATTTTAGTAGTAGGGATGTCTAAGAGGTTTTTAATGGAAATGAATAATGACATAATTAAACAAAACAACTTTGGAAGCAAAGTAAAAGAAAATGGCAATCAAATCAATATTTTTTTTTCTGTGCATACCCCTACTAGCTGTTAGTTGTTATATAAATAAATCTTTTGTTATCTCAACATATGTAATATTTGAAAATATTCTCTCTTTCTATCTGCATTCTCAGATGACAAACAATTACAACAGATTGCATCATATTATCAGAAGTAAACATTTTTCTTCTCTCTGTAATTAAGGGTTATTTTCAAACATCCTGCATACGCAAAATCTGCGTGTACACTTTCATTAATTGCAGATGCTCGTGGAGCCAATGCCAATATACAGACACAAATTTATATTTGCTCAGGAGGAAGTAACTCTGTGCATGTATATTTATGTTCATACTTTTTGAAAATGAAATGTATGTGCCTAAATCCTGTCCCCACCACAATTCACCCTAGAACACCTCTGTTGGTGGTGTATGTAAAGCATGCACAAAAACAATTTCGCTTGTACTTTTATGTGCACTACAATCTAAACGCCCCCCCCAGGATAATTGGGTTTTATGCACAAAATGCCTTTGAAAAATATTTTACTACCAATAAATGTATTATACAGCAAATGTTGCATGCAATTAAGAACAAAATCATTCTTAATAGTCACAAAATCAATGCATCTGCTATAAAAAAAAAATTATCTACATAAATAGATTCTGTTTGAGTTAAAGTAGGCTTCTGAAACACCATTACTAATATCATTTATGAATAACAAAGAAAGCTGATTTGATAACAAAAGCACACTAAACCTTCACTACATCACAAACATGCCCATCAATCTTTATTTGGTGAAGTCTGTTCTAAAGATAATTTGAATCCCAACCTAGTGTGCTTGTTCTAATATCAATTTGTATCCATTTCTGAAACAATAGATCATGGCTGAACACTGCCAAAGCTGGGCTATAGTCAATAAAAAGCATGACACAAGTTTCGCCCTCACGAAGTGACTTTAACAAATTGTCCACTAACTTTAGGACTGAGGTTATTGAGTTAATTCAGATGAAATCCAGGTTACACTTTACTCAGAATGTCATTAGTGTCCTGATATTCTTCAATAAGGGACATTAACCAATGATTTGCAATCTTACAAAATCTGCTGAATTTGGAAATATTTTAAATTGCTAAATTGACTAGTAGAATAACAGGAGTTATGCTAGCAACTTACTTTCAACTCCACATCATCTTTACAATCCAGATCAGAGTAAGACCAGCTGTTATTACCAAATAATATTCTGAGGGTAATTTTCAAAGCCATTTACATGCATATCCTGGTTATGGGGTAGATTTTAAAAGAAGCGCGATCAGCCTACTTTTGCTTGCGCATCAGACTCAAGCAAAAGTACGCTGGATTTCCCCTACCTAACCCACCCACCCGCCCGGCCCTGTCTAAACCATCCCCTTACCTTTGTCGGGGGATTTACGCCTCCCGGAGGGAGACGTAAATCCCCGCGCGCCAGCGGACCTCCTGCGCGCCGGGCCGCGACCTGGGGGCGGGTACGGAGGGCGCGGCCACGCCCCCGGACCGCCCCGGGCCGTAGCCACGCCCCCGTACCCGCCCCCAAAACGCTCCCGACACGCCCCCGAAACGCCGCGACGACCGGGCCCGCCCCCCGACACGCCCCCCGACACGCCCCCCTCCGAAAACCCCGGGACGTACGCGAGTCCCGGGGTCTGCGCGCGCCGGTAGGCCTATGTAAAATAGACTTACCGGCGCGCAGGGCCCTGCTCGCGTAAATCCGGGCGGATTTACGCGAGCAGGGCTCTTAAAATCCGCCCCTATGTGCACACTTTACATACACTGCAGAGAGGTGTTTCAGGGCAGAGTTCAGGAAAAGTTGTACTTATGCACATAGATTTTGAATTTTAAAACTATGGGGTCCATAATCAAAAGTATTTAGCTGGATTACCTGTGAGTGATCTGGTTAAATGCCAACTTTTGAATATTTTGGACACATATCCTGCTAAAATTTAGCCAGATAATGTAGAGGCATTCTGGGGAATTAGCTGAAAAACTTAACTGGCTAACTCTGGTTATGTCAGAGTAATCCTAAAGTTAGTCAGACAAAGTTATCCAGATATCTTTAAAATAATTAGGTATATTTAGCAGCCATGCTGCTGAATATGCCAACAAAGCAAAGCTGTAGCCAGGCAAATTGGTATCTAATGCCAAGTGACAAAGTGCATGTTGTGCTTGGAGGTGGGCCCTTGTCCTGGAGCAGTGGAGAACGGCTCCCTCGTAGGGATCAGGAAGCACCTGAGGCTAGGATGAGCTTCACCACTGGAAGCCCACAGTCCCCTCGTGTGGAGCCCGGGCTGCTTGAACTTAGGTGGGCCTTGCAGGGTCTCCCGGAGAGGTAACAGAGAAGCATGCCCACAAACAACAAGGGAGCATGGTCAGACTCTAGGCCTGATGGAGCAAGGAAGACCAGAACAGTATAGGCAATGGCAAGGCAAGGAACAGAGCCAGAATCAGGAGATGAGGTCAATGCAGCTGAGGTCAGAATCCAAGGATCAGTCCAAGGTTCTGGAGGTCAGGATCCAGGCAGTGGACAGAATGGTCAAGGAGCAGGCCAAGGTCAGTACCAGAGAGACAGTCCAAGGGTACTACCTGGGGAGACAGATGCTGGAACAGTAGGACACTGGAACAAGGCTGTTAATGCAGAGGCAAACTAGTGCACATGCAGTGCCAACCCAAAGCTGTGCTTGATGGTAATCCAGCCAGACCATGGATCTCAAGCCACCGTGGACTTGGAATACTGGACAGAATGGTACAACTCAGGGGACAGTTGACAAGAGCAAGGCCCGGGACAAGCAACTGAACAGGGCGGTGATGTTCTGGTTGGCATGGATGGCATGGATGTTCTTGGAATTCTTAAAGTGGGGGGACTTGAACCCATCAGCTTGGAATCAATTCTTGGAAGTGCCAGTGTGGGGGCTTGAACCCACAACCTTAGGAGCAAAGTCTCTTACTGACTCTATGGAAAGATGAGAGTCTCTTCACCTTAGCCATTACACCACATGCCAACACAAGGAAGTGCAGGCAGGGACTTCCTTATATTGAATGTTCAATCAGGGCGTGCCGCAGAGCTAAGACCCGCCCCTGGCCCTACAAGAGGCCGGGTGGTCCGCGCACACACGTGTACAGGCATGGCCAATGCCACTGGAGACGCCAAATTCCGGCGTGAGGCCTGGTGCGCAGTGGAAGGCCCAGCGTCCGCTGCCACGGGACTCTGAGGCCTGGAGGAGCTTGCAGCTGCCGCTGGAGAGGCCAGCCCGTGACCTGCAAAGGAGCTAGCAAGGTGAGCAGGCCCATGCGCAAGACCAGGCGCGGACGGGGCACGTAACAGTGCACCTCACCTTATACACAACACATGACACCACAAGCTGGGAGACTCTGTTCAATGGGTTTTTAAAAAATGTAAAACATTATTTATAATCTATAAGATGTGACTCTGGTCCCAAAACTGACTTATGTCTGTATGAATGTGATCCTTAGCCTTGACCTGACCCTTAACATCTACTGAACTGATTAGTAATTTCTATTTTGTATGGGATTGAAAATGTTTTTTTTTATTATATTAAACTAATGAAGCTCAGCAAACTCCCTCTACTACCAAGCACATTGTGAGGCACCACAAAAATCTGCCACAAACACACTCAGAACTTTTCAAGCTCTACCCTACCATAACAGCACTAATACCCAAGACTCACACAGCAACAATCCTTTCTATGAAAAGGCAGCACTGCAAATATAACATGCCCTAGAACACCAATACATCTCCTATTGGAAAACAGAACAAGCAGGACTGCTAGAGATCCCCATACAGAAAGTGAATACCTCTAGCACACATGCAAAATCACAAACAGATCCACACCAAATATAGAATAAAATACCATCAATTAGAAACAGAAATAAGTAAACAAGAACAAAAATGGAAACCCCAAGAAGCCAGACTCTGCATGCAATGCAACACCAGAGAAATAAACAAATACATTTCCTCCTTTACTGTGTAAAATACAAAGATATTAGAGATGCACATTCCCGAAGCTGACATACTCCATTCACTAAACTGAAAACAAAATGCTTTCGTCTACCTTTGTTGTCTGATCCTCATTGTTTTATTGAAACTTTTATTAAAGAATCAGTAAACATAAAAATCCATCAACATCAACTTCTGAAATATATTAAAGATCCATTGTAAGATGAACCTTTACATTTAATATCTGTATTCTCTTCTCCCCTCCCTTAAACCCTTTTGCTCCAAGAATTTAAACTTTAATATCCCCCGCATCTCTCAGCTTTTGCACCCCATGTTTATGAAGGATTTCTGTAAATATTTTACACAACGGACTACAGGATACAAGTGTTTCAGATTTGGACATAATTTCAATGAAATATGTTGGACTACATTGGAGCAGGTTTCCTGCAGGATAAACAGTGGCAAGCCACAAACTAAATTAAATCTGTGGGAACAATTTTGGATTATTATATTAAACACCATTAATCCTATGGATTAAATTAAGAACTGGAGTGGCATACAATTATTTGGAGTCAGGCATACTAATTGTTAGTTTATTTAACATACTGAAAAAAGTATCAAGTGATATAAGCACAAGGTGTGCTTCCCTTTTAGAAGTTGAAAAGAACTATGATGGAGGCGAGAGGACCGTGATGTTGTACCGCACAGCCCAAAATGCAGTAACGATTGTCCCCTGATGCAGACAAGCTCCAAACATGATTCCGTGTTGGGGTATGAATAACTGCTGGTTTGACTTTAAGACTTCAATTAAATATAACTGTTCAACATTACTGTGAATTTTTAAGTGCAAGGGATTGAAAAGTTTTAAAAAATATATTATTGACTTTGTACTAAATAAGATTGATGATTGTAATCCTGGAACAAAGGATAAGCTCTGATGGTTTCTAGTATAATGGTCCTCTAAAAATCATTTAAGAGTATTCATGGAGGCTCCCGTCCGCTAAGATTAGCACAGAGGCACTCTGAAGGCACCTCCTATCAAAACATCTTTAAGAAAAAGATCTCCCTCCACCGCAGGCCCCAAGCAGTGGAATTCTCTCCCACCTGAGCTCAGGCTGGAACATTGCACAATCACGTTCAAAAAAAGACTCAAGACTTTGCTGTTCAGCCAAGCTTTCCCATAATGTCAAGTTGCTTCACAGCTTCCACAAACTGTCCCTATAGAGGGCCCTCTCTCATGTTTAATCAGCCTTATTAACTTCTCCGTCTCCTCCTCCATTAGTCTACTTCCCCTTTGGGATTGAATCCCCTCAAGTCCACCTCTTTCTACCGTTACATTTTTTTCTTTCCTAGCTATGTTTATTCCAAGTTGTTCTCCTCCTTGTTCTTTGTAAGACATATTGTCATTATTTATTGCCTGTTGGAATGTAAACCGGAGTGATAAGTAACTCTGTTACCTGAACCTCGGTATAAAAAAGTTATAAATAAATAAATAAATTGTAACACCTGCTTGTAGTTTGCATTGCTGAAGGGTCATATAGGGTCCTCAGGGCCAATATCAAAACTCCAATATCTCTCACACAAGCCTTTTTTGACCCCAGGGCTGGGTTCTTTTACTGGCAGGGGGGGGGAGGGGGAATTTCTCCTCCAAGGCCCTGGGTATCAGGGGTGAAAATAACTTATTCCTGAGAAAGTCTGCATTTCTTTTCACCTTTGTGACGTGAAGACCAATAAACTCAGGAGACTCTGGTGGAGTGTCCAAAAATAAACTACTGAAAATATTCTTGGATAAGTAAATAGCACAGTTCACATCATTCTTAGTACTACAGAAGCATTTAGAGTTTTTCAGTCTTTTCTTTATCTGTGCAAGGGTCTCTTTCTCCACCAGGGCAATGAAATCACTTACCTTCCAGGGTGTGTAAAAGTGAGGTTCCCAACTGGTCAAGGTTTTCTTTATTTGGGCAGAAAACCCCTTCCTAATGGTAAGAAAAATTGTAGTCTTTGCACAGAACTCCACAATTCCTCTTTCCTAAAGTAAAGACTCCTGATAGGGCTCCTCAGAAAAATCTCAGAATGGTCTTACTCATAGTTCTCCAAAATGTCTGTCATACAGGGTCCTTTGCTGGAAAAGGGATCCCACCAGGAACACAGCTCTCCCAGTATTCCTACTTCAGGACAGGAAGGAGGCAGGAAAATCTTCCTCGCATGTTTTCTAACACAAAAAATCTCTTTCCCCAAAACTGAGTCCAAACACTGAAATCCATTGCAGAGGGTCACCACCATACCTCTGTCCTCAAAGAGAGTGAGGTCTTTCCTATTCTGGATCTGCCAGGGAGAGACTTCCCCATAATCTCTCTCCAGGCCAAAAACCAGGGCTCTAGCAAGGTTTCCTACAAAAAAATCTAGAAGAACCCCCAAAATCAACCCAGAAGGGAAACCTAACCAGTTCCAACTTTTTCCCCAGAAATTGCAGGTAGGGTGTGTGAGTCCCAGAAACAAGCCCAAAAATCAACTGGGGCAAAAAGCTCCTGACTCTGTCTCCAAACTCAAGCTGCACTGCCCCACTCTCTTGCAAAGAGAGCTGCTTTTATACCACAAAGGGTTAGCCATCCCAGAGCCCTCAAAAGGAGGGACCGTCAGAATGGCACCTCCCCTAAATTACTGACCTGTCTGTCCTAGCTCAAGTAGCAAACTAGGGCCTTACTGGTAATCATTATTTATTTATTTTTTACTTTTATATACCGACGTTCCTGTATAGCATACACATCACACCAGTTTACATGGAAACTGAACAGTCACTTGGGAGCGATACATGGAACAAGAGCTACAAGAGGAAAACATTAACAATTAATTTATGCTACCTGTGAATAATTGACCTTTTGTGGCAATTTTATAATAACCAAGCCATTGGCAGAAAATTAATTGGGGAAAAATGAATCCTTTTTTCTCACCAATGCATTTCTTGGTTGAAGTAAACACTGATAAATTCCTGGGGAATATAAAATAAAAACTGAAAACGAAGGCCCCTAAATATCCTCTGTGCCTGGAATTTCCCCAGGATGGTCCATTGCAAATTCAGAGCCTGAAATGCTGTCTTCCTGCAGCAGTGCTGCCTCATGGCAGGGCCAGATTTAGGTATAAGCAACGTAGGCAAATACCTAGAGCAACAAATCCAGAAGGTATCCAAAAACCGAGAGACTCCTTGCTGCTCTGATTTCCAGGAATGAACACCTCCACCCCCAGTCTTCTGCCTATGGGCACCAGAATCTTAAATCTGGCCCTGCCTCATGGAGGCGCCATATGCTGGGGCTGCCCCAAGATACTTCTAGCAGTTTGAAGAGGAACTTCGATATTGACCTAGTTATTGTGCCCATTCCAAAGGACTAGCTGAAGGGATCCCGGACAGAGAGAGTGCCAGGCAGGAAGAAACCTCCCCATTGGTTATTTTTTTATTTTTTTTTATTTTTATTTAAAAGTGTTTGTATACCGTCTTTACAAACAGTGTTTAATCAAAACGGTTTACATAACTAAATAAAAAACAAATGTAAATAAAGATTTAAATTTAAAAGAACATAAAGATTATCAAATTATAAAAGATCAAAATTACAAAAATATATAATAAAAATAAAATCTAAAACAATGAATAGTTTACATAATAAAAAAAATAAATCAATATATAATAATGTTGTGCCCTGTGTGATGGAGAAGTAGTTATGTTATTTAGTGTGTGATATATGGAAAGCAGATTGAAATAAATGTGTTTTTAGGGATTTTTTGAAGTGTTTGGAGTTGGATATGGATCTTAAAGAGTCTGGTAATGCGTTCCATAAGATTGATCCAATGACAGAGAATGATCTTTTTCTGGTGATGTCAAGACGGGCCTGTCATGGTGATGGGATGTCTAAGAGGTTTTTGTCCAGTGATCTTAGATGTCTTGTGGGTTTGTAAATCCGGAGAATGGAACATAAGGTAATTGAATTAGGAGTGTAGATGAGAGAGTGTATAATGGACAGGATCTTGAATTGTATTCTGTATTTAATTGGTAACCAATGTAATGATTGAAGTATCGGAGTGATGTGATTTTTTATGGAAGAGTTTGTTAAGATACGTGCTGCTGCATTTTGGATCAGTTGAAGTGAGTGAAGTGTGTTATCAGGGAGACCTATATAAAGAGAATTACAGTAGTCAAGCCCAGAAAAGATGAGTGATTGAAGTATAGTCCGAAAATCGTGAAAGAAAAGTAGAGGACGAAACCGTTTCAAGAGTTGAAGCTTATAAAATGAATTTCTGGTAATTATGGATATGTGTTGTTTTAATGAAAGATCTGAATTAATGGTTATACCTAAATTTTTTGCAGATTTGGAGATGGGGATAGTGATACCGTTAAATACTAATTGAGGGGGGGGACCTATGGATGAATCTGTAATTGATGAGAGGTGGACTATTTCTGGTTTTTTTGGATTTAGTTTTAGTCTGTTGTGAGAGAGCCATGTGTCAATAGTCGTGAGGTATAAAGATACTAAGGATAATGTGTGAGTCCAAGAGGTGTTGTATGGTACCATAAACTGTATGTCATCGGCGTAGATTTTGAATTGTATGTTTAGTAAGGCTAAGATGCGGCAAAGAGGTAGTAGATAGATGTTGAAGAGAATAGGGGATAGAGAAGAACCTTGTGGAACACCCGATGCAATAGAGTATGGTTCAGAAGAATGATTGTTTATATTGACTTGTTGAATGCGATCAGACAAAAATGAAATAAACCATTGTAATACAGCACCCGAAATACCTATAGATTTGAGAATGGAGATGAGAATTTGGTGATCAACAGTATCAAAAGCCGTGGAAATATCTAAGAAAACAATGATGTGATCTGTGTAAGAATCAAAAGCCCGAAATATAGTGTCAAATGAAGTCAACAGAAGAGTTTCAGTGGAGTGACCCTTGCGAAATCCATGATGGTTTGTGTGTAGTATGTCATTTTCTGACAGATAATTTGATAATTGAGATAACACTACTGATTCAATCAGCTTAGCTAGGGATGTTAATGTAGCAATGGGTCTGAAATTGTTAAGATCAAAATCATCCTTTGATTTATTTTTTAAAATTGGAAGTATGGAGGTTTTTTTGAGGGAAGATGGAAAGAAACCATTTTCTAGAGATTGATTTACTAATAGTGCTAAAAAATTGCTAGCATGAGGACCTAAGGCTTTGAAAAAGGTACCAGAACACGGATTGTCGGGTGAGTTAGAGGGGTTTTGTTTTCTGATAATGGTTTGAATAGTGTTTTCAGAAACTGGTGTAAATTCGGACCATGTATAAGTAGATTCAAGGTTATTGTAGGAGGGAAATGGTAGCTTGGAGAGTTGATTTGAAATGTCTGTGACTTTTGATTTGAAATGATTAGCAATTTTATTACATAGAGCCGTGTCAAAAAAGGTAGAACATTCTTTTTGGGTGGTTGTTAGAGTTTTTACTATATTGAATAGTATGTTAGGGTTTCCATTAGCTTTGGCAATTTGATTTGCATAGTAAGATTTTTTTGCTAAATTAATGTTTTTATTATATTGACGTAGTAAGGAATAATATGCATTTTTTGTTTCTGAGAAGTGCATGATATTCAAGCTCTGGAGGTCTCAGTATTCCTATATGAACCCTTATCAGTCATGAGTATAGTGCAGCTCAGAAGAGAGGAGTGGATGAGGAACGAGATTTACTCTCAGAGGCGCAGAGAAATTGCATGCAAGTCTTTTTCCAAGGACCACCCTTTGGTGAGATCTACCATAGACAAGCAGGGTGCTCTCAGTGGGCTGTAGTCCAAAACATCCAAAAGCACAGAGTGGTGACATAAAGCAATGGCCATCCTCACAGCTATTCAATTACCTGCGTTCTGCCTGGAGGGACTACCATAACAATTCCACACCTAGCCTGACATTCTCCATAAGTGCTAACTGCAGTTGCTACAGTTAAAGAACTGAATGGTTCTTCCCTTTGCCCCTTACAAATTTATCCTGTTGAGAAAAACCACAGAGAGGACATTTCTTTGTGTCTGTCTGGTTGTCTAGAAACAAGGGATAGGAAATCTGAGTTGAGGCACTGATTTGCATCCTCCATTAGGTTTGGACTTTCTTGGACCCCTTTCTTTGAATTAGGGGGTGGGGGAGGGGGGGAACAGGATCCCTGAAATTGATGCTCATCCAAGAGAGCTGGAAAACCAATAAAGAAGATTTCTTTTCAGTTGCTCAGGAATAGTGACTATTAATATTCAAAAAAGGCAAAATGATATCTTGGACTGATTACATACATTTTGAAATAATTTGTTGCCATGAATAAAATATTTCTATGTGTTGAATTGTTTTACCAAGGAAAATATAAAATAAACAAACATTAAAGACAATGTTAACAAATAATGAAAAAAAGTAGAAACCACCAGTTCCAAAATTTTCTGTGTCTCTCATTCTTTCTTTACTCTAATTTCTATGTCTATGATATATTAAATGTTATTCTTTTAGGATGATGTAGCTGAGTCCTCTTTTTCACTAAATCAGCTGTGGCATTGTCTACATGAATTTTCAAGGTGCAGTTCAAGTGCGTAGTGCACATTCTAGGTGCAGGCTACTCAGGCACTAAGAGGGTACAACTCGACTAATCTGAATAATTTTGCTGCTATTCCTGTTTAATGTATCTTGTTGCCTGGAGGGAGGGGGAAGAAGGGGAAATGTTTGGCGGGGGGAATGGAATGCCTAGAGGGAGGGAAGAGAAATGGAATGAGAAAGTGTCTGGAGAGAGAAGGGGAGAATGCCTGCTGGGAGAGGATAAGGAGGACAGGATACCTGGAGGGAAGGAAAGAGTGGGGAGAATGGATGAAGGGAGGGAAGAAAGAATGTAATAAGGGAGAAGTGGGGGAGAAAGCTTAAATGAGGGTGGAGAAAAAAAAAAAAGAATGTCTGGGGGTGGGAAAATGTATAGGGGGCAGGGCACCTCAACAAATTTTGCCCATGGTGCCATTTGCAGTAGAACAGGCCCTGCACGAGGGGTTTGAGGATTTGTTTGCAATCTTTTGGGACTGAGCTTAAATTATTCCTAGGTAAAAGCTGTTTCTTTTGAATGCTGAACTGTTTCTAATTTTCTACATGCCAAGCTTTTCAGTTTATTCAGTAAAGTATTTCTGTGTTTTGGAACAACACTTGGGGGTAGATTTTAAGAAAGTGCGCCTTCGCGTACTTTTGTTGGCGCACCAGGCGCCAACAAAAGTACGCTTGATTTTAGTAGATATGCAAGTAGCCGCGCGTATCAGCTAAAATCCAGGATCGGCGCGCGCAAGGCTGCCGATGTCGTGTAGCCGGCGCGCGCCGAGCCGCGCAGCCTGCCGCCGTTCCCTCCGAGGCCGCTCCGAACGGAGCGGCCTCGGAGGGAACTCGCTTTCGCCCTCCCCTCACCTTCCCCTCCCTTCCTCTATCTAACCCACCCCCCCCGGCCCTATCTAGACCCCCCCCTACCTTTGTCGGGGGATTTACGCCTCCCGGAGGGAGAAGTAAATCCCTGCGTGCCAGCGGGCCGCTAGCGCGCCGAGACGCAACCTGGGGGTGGTTCCGAAGGGCGCGGCCACGCCCCCGGACCGCCCCGGGCCAAAACCACGCCCCCAGGTCCGCCCCCAAAACGCCGCGCCGATCTGACACGCCCCTGACACGCCCCCCTCGAAAAACCCCGGACTTACGCGAGTCCCGGGGCTCTGCGCGCACCGGTAGGCCTATGGAACATAGGCGCACCGGCGCGCAAGGCCCTGCTCGCATAAATCCGGGCGGATTTATGCGAGCAGGGCTTTTAAAATCCGCCCCACGGTGTGAACTTTTTTTTTCTGTTCTGAGTATGATCCCTGGGCTTTACAGGTGAATGCATTTTTCTTATGCTGTGTCAAGTCTGTACTCAGCAGTCTCTGAACTGTGACCCTCTTTGTAAAGAGGGTGGTGGCATTACATAATGGTATTTGTTTATTCAGCAATTTGGCAAGTCATTACACCTAATACCCTTTACTTCTCATAATATCATTCTGTTTATTTCATTTATAACTCTCTTCCAAATAAAAGATTTACCCACAGTGAGGTACAATAATAAAAATGCATATGATCCCCACACTCCTACCTCTGTGTTCCACCTTTTCCACTCATTGCTTATGGCCCCCAAACCAGTTTGGTTCTTCTGACCCCCAGCTCAGTTCACACAACCCCATTTTATGTGCTCCCCTTTCAATTTATATGATTTCCCTATACACAATTCAGTCGCTGACCCCCTCCACTCAGTTCCCCAGATCCCCTCTATCCGCCTATGCATTCCCACTCGTTTGATGACCACATTCCTACTCATTTTGCAAAAAATACCCACATACAAACACAATATTCACATAACCCTGCCTCCCCAGATACACACACACTCTCTCTCTCTCTCTCCATGCTCCCTCTACTCCAAGTTGCTCTCCAGACTCCTCTGCTCTTATTGCTAGACATCCACCTTTTTTTTATAGCCATCATTTATTCCAACTGACAATCTGAATAAGAAAGAAAAAAGATGAAAGAATTCAGCTTTAAAATCTATATAGCAAATAACATTCCCCTAGCAAAGGATATCTTTTTTTTTTTTAGGAGTAAATTTGCTTCTGTTTTTTTCCCCTCAGCCTTTCCCAAAATTAAAGACCATTATCCTGCAGGCTAGAAAAGCATGGAGTCATAAAAATTATGACTTTTCAATTTTGTCCGAATTTCTCGCAGTTCAAACACTTGCACCAATCTATACCACATTTTAAATATATGGTTCCAATTACATTCCTTCTTGCACGTGAAATGTTAGCTGTTATTGTGCCTGATATTTTAGTGCCTACAAATTCTGCTTTTAAATGAGAGTGCCAGATCAAATATGTTATAGACAGACTACAGCAGCATTTGAAATTCTGTAAAAATACTGTATATTTTCATCACAAATAAGTCAAATATGGGCCTATGCACTAAAGCTTAACATGCATGCTAAAGCTGTTTAGGGAGTACACTATAGTATGCAATGCACTAACATCAATTTTTAAAAGATAGATCCAGTTAACAAAGGAAGTACCTGATTCATTAAGAGTTTTTCTCATAGACACAAAATGGGAGAATAGCCTTAATGAATCTGGTCCGAAGTTAGCTGGATCCAACCAAATAAAAATGTCACCCTCTGACTGAGAAAATTGCAAAGAGGCATGGCAGAGGTGTTCCTGAGTGCAATTTAACATAGCAACATAGTAAATGTTGGCAGAAAAAGACCCAGGTGGTGCATCCAGTTCACCTAGCAAATTTGTTTTTTTAGGGTAGTAACTGCTGCTCTGTGCAGGTTGCCCCAATCCTTCTATTAAGGGTAGTAACTGCGCTCCATGCAGGTTACCCCCATACTTTCTGTTAAGGGTAGTAACTGCCGCTCCGTGCAGGTTACCCCCATGCCTTCTAGGGATGTGCAGAGCAAAATTTTATGTTCATATTTTTTATGTCCGAAAGGGGGTCCCACTTGCGGCCAATATGGACATAAAAAAAATCCAATGAGTTGGGTATATGTACATATGTGCAAAAAAAAAATTTAAACCCCCTCACCCTCCTTAATCCCCCCCCCCCCAGACTTACCACAACTCCCTGGTGATCGAGCGAGGAGTGAGGACGTCATTTCTGCAATCCTTGGCGAGAAGCATGTGACGTCGGTGGCACGTCGAGTGACGCGGCGTCACGTGATTCCCGGCTCGTTCGCGCCGGACGGCTCGTTCGGCCCAAAAAGAACTTTTGGCCAGCTTGGGGGGGCCTCCTGACCCCCCCAAGCTGGCCAAAAGTTCTTTTTGGGCCGAACGAGCCGTCCGGCGCGAACGAGCCGGGAATCACGTGACGCCGACGTCACGTGATTCCCGGCAAGTTCTTTTCCAATTAATATTAAGTTGCTTCTCCAACCTTGCAAAAGAAGTTTGCAGTTAGCTGTATTTCCTGTATTTCCATAGCAACCAGACCCTTTGGGAGATTTCTAACTTTCAAGTGTCTGATATCTGGAAAACTTCCAAGTTTAGTGGCCAACTTGTGCTATTGGCCTTAAATTCATTAGCTTCAATAGAAAATTTATCACAGAGAAATGTGTAAATATTTATTACAGATAACTGCAAATATAAAAGTGAAGTTTAAAAGCTAACTTATACATTAATTAGCTGGCCAAAAAGAACTTTTGGCCAGCTTGGGGGGGCCTCCTGACCCCCTCAAGCTGGCCAAAAGTTCTTTTTGGGCCGAACGAGCCGTCCGGCGCGAACTTGCCGGGAATCACGTGACGTCGCGTCTGAGTGACGCGGCGCCACGTGATTCCCGGCGAGTTCGCGCCGGACGGCTCGTTCGGCCCAAAAAGAACTTTTGGCCAGCTTGGGGGGGTCAGGAGGCCCCCCCAAGCTGGCCAAAAGTTCTTTTTGGGCCGAACGAGCCGTCCGGCACGAACGAGCCGGGAATCACGTGACGCCGGCGTCACTCGACGTGCCGCCGACGTCACATGCTTCTCGCCAAGGATTGCAGAAATGGCGTCCTCACTCCTCGCTCCATCACCAGGGAGTTGTGGTAAGTCGGGGACGGGATTAAGGAGGGTGAGGGGGTTTATATTTTTATTTTGGCTCAACAATCGCGATTTCCCACATATCGAACATATCTATGTTCGATATGTGGGAAATCCGATCGTTTATGTCGAATCAATTTTTTAAGTAAAAAAAAAATATGAGTTGCGTTTTACTAATGCGGTCAATCCGAATGCACACCCCTAATTCTGTTAAGGGTAGTAACTGCCACTCCATGCAGGTTACCCCATGCCTTCTGTTAAGGATAGTAACTGCCGCTCCGTGCAGGTTACCCCCATGCCTTCTGTTAAGGGTAGTAACTGCCACTCCATGCAGGTTACCCTAGTTAACATAGGTTATCCTTTCCATCCTCTAGCCATTAGGGATCCTCTTTGTTTATCTCATACCTTTTGAATTCCATTACCATTCTTGTCTTCACAATCTCTTCCAGGAGGGCATTTCATGCATCCTCTCCCCTTTTTGTGAATACATATTTCCTTACATTGTTCTTGAGTCTATTCTCTTGAAGTTCTATATCATGAACCCTGGTTCTACCGCTTTCTTTCCACTGGAAAAGGTTTTATTCTTGTGCATCATTATTAATACCTTTATTTAAAAGCCTGCATCATTCTCCCCTATCTCTCCTGTCTTCCAGGGTATACATATGCAGGTCCTTCAGTCTCATCTCAAATGGCTTTCAGTGCAGACCCCACAGCATTTTGGTTGCCTCTATCCTGTCTCTATCTTTTCTGAGATATGGTCTCCAGAACTGAACACAGTACTCCAGGTGAAGCCTCACTAAAGACCTGTTCAAGGGCATCAGGAGTGAATCGGCCTTTTGGGGCTTCAGGCATACCCCGGTGAGGTCTGTCAGTCACATGCGGCAGCCAAGGTAACTAACTGAGCAGGTTGCTCACACCAGACTGATTTCTCCTGTGGGAGCTGATGCATGTGTGACTTTGCTCCCTTTCTTCTCTTTTGGCCATATGAGTCCTTTCCAAGTCTGCACAGCCTGCTCCATGGAGGTTGGTGTGCCACACATTTTCGTTAATGCAGGTATGCCTTGGGTGGGAAAAGGTTGGGAAACCCTGGCCTAGAGAACCATAGAAGTAGTAGACTGTAGCATACAGTCAATGAGAATGTGCTGTAGTGGAGGAGGCCCTGAGAAGTGGAGGCAAGGTGCTGTCATAGAAAGGGTGGGAGGTAGCTATGCTGTCTGAAGTGTCTGGGCTGAGCTCTGAGAGGAACAGCTGGTTGTGGAACCAATGAATCTCCTGGAGTGTGAGGGAGCCAAGAAGGGGCATGAATGGGAAAGGGAGGGGGCTGCTGGAGGCTGAGGAAGGGATGGAAACAAGCATCAACTTTTACATAATGATGCAGCAGTGCTGGGGCAGGGGTTACTCACTGAATGAGCACATGAGCAGCAGCACAACAGCAAATGTCTTTGTCTGTGTCTGAGCTTCTGGCTGGCAGTATGGTTGTCTCATTACTTGGCAACTGGTTGAAGAGCTGATACAGGACATATCAGATGTAACTTGTAGGGGGCTGACCATTTGTATGGATGGAAATGGGACTGCAGCTTAGTTTGCTCATCCTGGTCTAGGAAATGCTCTAAAATAGTTGTTTAGGAGAAACATGAAATTTATGTTGGAGATTTTTTTTTTGTCTTATTTTTGCCAGGCTTCAGGTCTCAATTTTGAGAGCTACTGAAGTACATACTGCACAGAAAACACTTGAGTGAGGCAGAAACCCCTTGAGCTTGTTTTGAAAAAAATCCTCTAGGCTGATATTTTCCTGCAATCCACCCCCAATGGCCATTATCACCTCTTTTATCCTGAAGCCCAGCATCCCTCTGGCCTTAGCTACCTCCCTGTCACATTGCTTTGCTGCCTTCAGATTGTTGGGCACTATCATCCCATGCTCTCTTTCCGGGTCCATGCACATCAGTCTTTCACCTCCTATCACATACAACTCCTATGCGCCCCAACTGCAGAAATTTATTTTTGGTTTAGCTGGTCAGCATGGACTTTCACTGCTATACAGATAAATTTGATTGCACAACTGTAGTCATACAAATGGCTGTCATAAATCTAACCAGACAGATTTTGTCCATCTAGATTTAGGCAACATTTGAGCTACAATTCTAGCCGGTGTGATGCTGCTGAAAATCTAAATAAAGATTACCAGATAATACCCAGTTATCTTATTCATGGAGTAGTTTTTTGAAAGTCTATACGTAAGGCCTTAGTATGCATGCTGAACTGGACTCAGAAGATGTTAGCATTTGTGCACTAATATCAGCATGTAAATACATAATTATATATTTTGTTATGGGTTTGAATTTCTGTGATTATGGAATTTCATAAAGATTTTTGTGAGTGGTTGTTAAGTTTGCTTCTCCTCTGTCTTGAACAAGGGGTTTTTTTTTGGAAAAGTAGAACAGAAAGTCTAAATTAAATTAAATATACCAATTAGAATTTAGTTGGTGCATGCTAATATCACAGTGAGCGGTAGTGAGCACTTGGACCACTGTTAGCACAACCTTTTTCAAGCACAAAATAGGCCTTTAAAGGCAATGGCTGACTTGTCACTATCTTCTGCCTGACCAACCACTTCCCCCTCGGGTTGAGCCTGCAGGTTCTGATGAGCAGCAGGACTTCGCTATAGAATGGAGGTCAAGATCCAAACCAGGTTAGAGGCAGGATGAGAGCATGAATATTCGTGGTTCGGTCTGGGGTCAAGGCAGACAGAGCAAGAGTAGTCATGGTCCGATTTAAGGTCAGGATACCAAGAAACATAGTGGGATCAAGACAATATGGGAACGGATACAAGATAAGGGCAGAACTACAGGGAAAGGCCAGGAACTGGAAGGAGACACAGAAGCCAGGAGGAATACATGAACACCAGGAGACAGTAGAGAAGAGAAACACTAGGAGAATGGAACTTAGAACACTGAACACATATTGCAGTAAGCAAGGGACCTGGTGCAAAGGTGTCGGAGAAGTGACGGAGTTTAAATGGCCTCAGGCCATGATGCTATCTTCCAGCACCTCTGCTAATCCCACGCTTCCACAAGTTGTTTCCCCATAAGCCACCTCCCCCAATTCTTTAGCCTGGGCTTATGGGATAACAACCTGTAGGTTAACAGAGAAGCATAGACATTTCTTGCAGGCTCCCAAGTATTCTCTTCTGTGCAATACCCTTAGAGGAGATAAGACAGTGTATTTCTCCCCATACTCTTGCCATCCAAAATGTTCTGTACCTCAAATTCCATGTCGGGTACATGGGAGCTTCTCCAGGTGCCAGTGGTTCTCTCTTCTTCCAAGTGAGAAGAACTGGTTTAAAAAGTGAGACATGGAAAGTACTGTATATACATATGTTGTCTGTAAGCTTCAATTAGTACTTACCTGGTCCAATTTATCACAGAATGGGATATGGACCAATAAATCAAGGGGAAAATTTGGTAGACTGGAGCTTGAATTGGAGGTTTCTAGTGCTTAACCATGCTAGAGTTCCACTTGAGAGTGAAGGCACCAGGTGCCTCTTTTTGTCAGCACTCTTCTTGAAGGTCTCGGGCTTTGCAAAGAAGTTGGTGAGTTCTTTCCCAAAGATCCAAGATCTTAGTAATGGCTTAATCAGCTGCTGGGATCACAGTATTAATGATACTGGCTCCCGTGGATGATGAAAAATGGTGAGGACCCCGAAGATTCCCTGATGTGGATATTGTAAAAGAAATTGGCCCACAGTAGCAATGAGGACCAGTCATTCTGCTGTTCAGAAATATATTTTCTGAGAAAGGCCTTCAGAGTCTGATTTGTTCTTTCAGTGAGTCCATTGGATTGAGGGTGATAGGCCAACAAGAAATCAAGGGTAATGTTGAGCTGAGCGCAGAGATTCCGCCAAAACCTCGAGGTGAACTGTGGCCTTTGGTCACTCAGTAAGTATTCAGGCAAGCCATTTAATCAAAAGATCTCTCTAAAAAAAAAGAGACATGCCAGGTCTGCAGCTGATGGTAAGAAAGGCAAGGGAATAAAATGCACCATCTTTGAAAAACAATCCTCTACCACCCAGAAGACTGTGTTACCCACCATTGTAGGAAGGACCATGATAAATTCAGTGGACACGTGAATCCAGGGTTTGTTTGGGACCAAGCGTAGCTGAAGCAGGTCCTAGGAACGTTGACATGAGGATTTGTTGCAGGCACAGTTGGGGCAGGATTTCACATATGTTTGGATGTCTCAGACCATTCGAAGCCATCAGTATTGATGAAAATCAGGTCGTGTTTTTTGGATGCCCTAATGTCCCCTCCAATTTGGAGTCATGGCCCCACTGAAGGCCTTTTTCTTGAGGGAGCATAGGTACTACAGTTTGGCATATAGGACTGAGAAGGTAGTAGTGGTGAGGATCTTCACTGGGTCCAGTATTAACTATGGCTTGGCAATGGAATCTGTGCAGTTGAGGGAACAAGATAGAGCATGAGCCCTGGTATTTTTCTCAGCTGGTGGGAATGTGAGACTTACTTCTGTTAAAAAATAGAGACCAGAGAGCTTGCCTGGGGATAAGTATTTTTGCTTCTGGAAGGTAAAGGAGGTTTTGTGATGGGTGATGATCAGTTTGGCTCCTTCGAATAAGTGACGCCACTCCTCCAGAGAAAGTTTGATTGCCAAAAGCTCTCGATCCCTGATAGCATAATTCCTTTCTATGGGGAACAGCTTTCGTGAAGAGGACCAAAGAAGTTTACCTTCTGAGGACATATGAGAGTGGACTGCTCCTGCTCCAGTTGAGGAAATCAGGGGTTAGGATGACATAGAAAGGGTGCAGTGGTAAAGATTTCACTTTGGGCGATTTTTAAATCAGTAAAGCAATTAACAAGTGCTATTCAATAAATAAGGTTTCCTTAATTTTCTCAAAAGTGTAGGTAGCTTCCTCGGGCCAGTCTTCAAGATTAGCTTCCTTGCATGTGAGGGCTGTAAGTGAAGTGAGAGATGAGAAATGGGGGATGAACTGGCAATAATAGTTTTAAAGCCTAGAAAGTGTTGAGGTGCTTTGAGTTCTACAGGATGAGGCTATTCTCTGATAGCCAATTACTTGGCAGGATCCATTTTCAAGCCTTGGGTGGAAATATTATATCCCAAAAAGGGCAACTCCAACCATTCAAAGGAGCATTTTTCCAGCTTAGCATATAACTGGTTTTCACAATGCTGGGCAAGGGTCTGGGAAAAAATGAGAATATCATTGAGATACACTAGGACACATGTCTGCAGAAGATCCCACAAGATGTCATTAATAAAGCTCCAGAATACTGAGAGAGCACTGGAGAGGCTAATGGGCATTACGTGGTATCCATAATGACCATCTTTGATCCTGATCAGGTTATAGGCTCCTCAAAGATCCAGTTTTGTAAAAACTTTGGCCCCTTGGAGTCAAACAACTTAAAGATGAGTGATAATGGATATTTACTCTTGATGGTAATGGTCACAGAGGTCAATACATAGCCTAAGAGTTCCATCTTGTTAGGCCACAAAGAAGCCTGCTCCTGTGGGTGATGAGGAGGGATGAATGAAGCTTCTTTCAAGGTTCTCTTTGATGTATAAGGACATGGCCTTAGTTTCAATTACAGATAAGGGATAGATCCTTCCACATGGTAGAATTTTCCCCAAATGGAGGTCTATAGGGCCACTCGTAATTCCAATGAGGTGGCAGGATCTCTACATACTTCTTACAGAATATGTTAGTTAGGCAGCCCTTGGAAGCCCCAAAGGAAGTTGTAGGTCTGGAGGGGTTGGCAGCTGTGCAGCCAAACCATGTGCTTGGGTGACGTCCATACATTGGCAGAAGTTCTGCACCATCCTCTCAAGCTGCTGAACTTGCAGGGCCAGGTCTTTCAGGAGCTGAAGCGCCGGTGAATCAGCGAAGCTCATGGCTTTTGCAACCTGTCACATTGAGTGATACTGAGCCCTTGGACTGCTGTTAAGTTGATGCAGCCTACCTTGTACAAGCAAGGACTCACTACCTGTCATGCTAAATGGTAGTGAGCCCTTGGATTGCTGTTGACACAGCATGTTTTATGCAAGGCCTATCTTGTACAAGCTCAAGTTAGGCCTTAACAGGCAGTGGCTGACTCATTGCCAACCCTGGTTTTCTGCCTAACCACTTCCCCCTTGGGTTGAACCCATAGGTTCTGGCAGCCAGCAGGACTTAGCTGTAGAATAGAGGTAGAGATCTAATCCGGATTAGAGGCAGGATGAGAGCAAGAGTAGTTGTGGTCCAGTCCATGGTCAGGATATCAAGAGACAGACAGGGATCAAGACAATATAGGAATGGACATGAGATAAGGACAGGACTACAGGGAAAGGCCAGGAATGTACAAATGTAACACCAGGAAACAATAGAGGATAGACATGCCAGGAGACTGGAAATGAGAATGCTGAGCAACACATACTGCATGAAGCAGGGGACCTGTTGCGAAGATTCAGAGAAGAAGTGGAGCGGTGGAGTTTAAATGGCCCTCAGGCTGTGATGTCATCTTCCAGCACCACAGCCCATCTCCTGCCATCGTGCCAATAAAGGAGGTAGAGGAGCACATGCCTAAGAAGGAGCAGGATAGCAAGATGGCGGCATCCTGTCACAAAAATTGTAGGTAGGTGCAGCCAGTCGTGGGATGGCCCTGCAGTCCACCGGACATTACACTAAATAGCGTGCTATAATCTATTCATGTATTATTTAGCACATGCTTAAGGTCTAAAATTTAGCACCCACATGGAAGCACGTGTTAACTTCTTAGCTTTTATACTACTTCTAGGGCTCAGCTAACAGGATACATTTGGGGTTTCGGATGGAAAAGATGGCACTGTCAGAGTAGAAAAATGTGGGATGAATGGAATAAAGGACAGGGGATGGAAGAGAAGGAAAGAAGGAGTGAGAGATAGGAAGAGGCAGGAGAGTCACCATGACACTTGAGTATTTCCCCCCCAAAAATCCCACATTTATTTCAACAAGGATTAACAACTATTTTTCAGTCATTGTTTTACACTACAGAGTGAATTGATGTGCAATTCATACATGTTTTAAGTAAATAAAATAAAGCGCAGTGCTGTAGCTATAACTAATAAAAGCCCATCCCACAAGTTCCAATTGAGCGTCATGACTGTGCTGAAACTTTGCACTGCGTATGTTCTATGACTGTATGGTCTCAGATGAGGAAGGCTGCAAAAAAAAAAAAAAAAAAAAGGTGTTGCAGCAGAGACAAGGCTACAACACTTAACTGCATGTCCCTCATGGACGGAATCAAGTGGGAACTACAAGATTGACTACGATGGTGAAATTATTAATTTATGATTTTTCTCTCTCTCTCTATATATATATATATATATATTCTCTTTCATTATAGGGCCTGTTTACATTAACTTGTTCAAGTCCTTTCATGATTTTGTATACTTCTGTCATATCCCCACTCAGTCATCTCTTCTCCAAACTGATCAGCCCTAACTTCTTTAGCCTTTCCTCACAGGGCAGCCATGCCCCTTATCATTTTGGTCACCCTTCTCTGCACTTTCTCCAGTGCAGCTATATCCTTTTTGAGATTAGGTGACCAGAATTACACATACTATTCAAGGTGCGGTCGCACCATGGAGCAATACAGAGGCATTATGACATCCTGCATTTTATTTTCCATTCCCTTCCTAATAATTCCTAACATTCTGTTTGCATTTGTCCACGTTAAACTTCATAAGAACATGCCATACTGGGTCAGACCAAGGGTCCATCAAGCCCAGCATCCTGTTTCCAACAGTGGCCAATCCAGGCCATAAGAACCTGGCAAGTACCCAAAAACTAAGTCTATTCCATGTTACCGTTGCTAGTAATAGTGGTGGTTATTAGCTAAGTCAACTTAATTAATAGCAGGTAATGGACTTCTCCTCCAAGAACTTATCCAATCCTTTTTTAAACACAGCTATACTAACTGCACTAACCACATCTTCTGGCAACAAATTCCAGAGTTTAATTGTGTGTTGAGTGAAAAAGAACTTTCTCCGATTAGTTGTTTTGTTTTTTTGTTTTTTTTAAATTCTTTATTTCTCATTTTCAAAAATACAAACAAATCAAAATAAGTTTGCATATAGAATACATGAACTGGATTACGTTTATCACAAGAAAATCCATTTCCTTCAAATTAATGAAGACATAATTCTATATATAAAAGGAAAAAATAAAACAACACCAGTTTCATTTAGTATTAAACATAATTGAGAGCATGTTGCACAGTAAAGGAAAATTCAAATGGGGAGTATATATCATGAAAATTACTTTTATTTAAGGGCCTTTCTCATATTACCTGCTACTATTTCTATTTTCATTAACTCGAGATTGGGGATGAGGCTGGAATTTTTCTCTGTTCTAGAAACTCTCTGAGTTGTTCGGGTGAAAAAAAAATAAATATATCATTCTGTTTTCTCAATACACACTTACACGGAAACCTTAAAGTAAAAATATAACCCATATCGATTACCTCTTGGCGCAAAACCAAAAAGGCTTTCCTCCTTAATTGTGTTGAGTATGCTAAATCTGGGAATATCTTAATTGGCTTCTCCATAAAGTTGACAGGGTACTTTTGAAAGTAATTCTTCATTATTAAGTTTATGTCTTTAAGTGAAGAAAAATTTACCAAGAGAGTTCTCCAATCAATAATCTGAGCACTTGTCTCAAGAAAGTTGGTGAGGTCTCCTTGGAATGGCTGTTCTGATCTATCATTTACATTTCTTTTTTTTGGTATGAAATAGCAATTTACTACTGTTATTGTGTCTCCAGAGACAGTGTTAAGAATATCTGTTAGAAAACATTTTAGAGTGATTGAGGGTAATTCCCCAATCACTCTAGGGAAATTCAGAAATCTTAAATTATACTTCTTGGCACTGTTCTCTAGAGACTCTAATCTCCTAGAAATTACTTCTCTATCTTTAACGACAGCTGCATGGAATTCCAAATTTTTCTTTTGATAATTTTCTAAATCTTTTGTCCTGTCAACTAAATCTTTAATTTGTTTCTGTGTTTGTAGTGTGTCTCGTTGATTGCCAATCATTAAGGTATCTACCTTCCTTTCTAACCCCTTTATGTTTGTTAACATTCCCTCCATCATTCCCCAAAGTGCATCGAGTATTACCACTGCAGGACGGGTGGGTAAGCCTGAACTGCTACCCTGGGTTGATTGATCCATATTCCCATTCAAGGGAATTACTAATTCCAAGTCCCTTTCTCCACTTCTTGGAATTACACATAAGGTAGCAGAGGATCCTTCACTGATGGTTTCTACAACAGCTCCTGTGGTACAGGCACTAATTTTACCCAAATTAGACTATTGTAATGCCTTATGGCTAGGTGTTCCACTATTAACTATCCGCCCGTTGCAACTGTTGCAGAATGCTGCGGCGCGACTTCTAACTGATACAAAGAAGTTTGATCATGTTTCTCCAGTACTGATGGGTCTGCATTGGTTGCCGGTTCAGTACCGTATACAATATAAATGTTTAACTTTAATTCACAAAGCCATCTATGGCAGGAATTCTGAATGGCTAAATGCCTCACTGCGCATTCATGTTCCAGCACGGAACTTGAGATCACTTGGACAGGCCCTGCTGACTATACCATCACCCAAACTGGCTCATCTGAGTTCAGTAAGGGAGAGATCCCTGTCTCTAGCAGGACCAAAGATGTGGAATTCTTTGCCTGTTGAGATCCGGTTAGAGGAGAATATCAATAGTTTCAGGAAGCTAATAAAAACCTGGCTATTTGAACAGGCCTATGTTAATTAAATGATTATATCCCTAGAGATTGAGGAGATACTAGAAGGGTTAAGAAGGGTTAATAGGGAGATGATTAGATGGGTAAGAGGATGGGAAAGAGGGTAAACTGTATGAGGAATGGGGAAGAAATGGTGGGGTTTTATTTATGATTGTACTTAATATGGTTTTAGTTTTAATTTAATTTTTGATGATGTAAGATGTGCAAGGATATGTTTCCTATATATGTATATGTATTTTGAGTGTCGCTACTGCAACTCAATCTAATGTAAACCGCCTTGAAATTTATTTGAAAGTCGGTATATAAAGTTGAATAAATAAATAAATAAATAAGCTCCTTCAGAGCTTATCTCCACCAGTCTTTGTGCAGGAGGTATGCCGATGTTAGGGCTTAAGGAAGCCTCATCTGTAGGCACACTCAGCCCTCCCTGACTGAGTGGCACATCAGAGTCTTTGGTCTTCACTATATTTTGAAGCAGGAGAGAGCAGTTTTAAATGTGCCACATGCTAACTTCATGGAGTGCGCCCTAGTCTATTATCCGAAAGAGTAAAAAACAGATTCACATCTACCCGTTCTAGACCTCTCATGATTTTAAACACCTCTATCATATCCCCCCTCAGCCGTCTCTTCTCCAAGCTGAAAAGTCCTAACCTCTTTAGTCTTTCCTCATAGGGGAGCTGTTCCATTCCCTTTATCATTTTGGTTGCCCTTCTCTGTACCTTCTCCATCGCAATTATATCTTTTTTGAGATGCGGCGACCAGAATTGTACATAGTATTCAAGGTGCGGTCTCACCATAGAGCGATACAGAGGCATTATGACATTTTCCGTTTTATTCACCATTCCCTTTCTAATAATTCCCAACATTCTGTTTGCTTTTTTGACTGCCACAGCACACTGAACCGATTTCAATGTGTTATCCACTATGATGCCTAGATCTCTTTCATGGGTGGTAGCACCTAATATGGAACCTAACATTGTGTAACTGTAGCATAGGTTATTTTTCCCTATATGCATCACCTTGCACTTATCCACATTAAATTTCATCTGCCATTTCTATGCCCAATTTTCCAATCTCCAAAGGTCTTCCTGCAATTTATCACAATCTGCTTGTGATTGAACTACATCTACAGGTTCACCTTTATACACATGTTTATTAATTCCTTCAAAAAAGTGAAGCAGATTTGTGAGGCAAGACTTGCCTTGGGTAAAGCCATGCTGACTTTGTTCCATTAAACCATGTCTTTCTATATGTTCTGTGATTTTTATTTATTTAAAACATTTTCTATACCGTCGTTAAGCTAAATACCATCACAACGGTTTACAGAAGGGCACGATAAAGAGAAATATGGGTGGCATAGATTACAAATTACTTGTGTGCCATCATAGTATGGTAACAATTTAAAATAATAAACTAGGTGTGTAAGTTAAACCTGATTGTTAGGAACAAATTAGGCAGTTTGATTTTAACATTAATGTGCTTATGTAGGTTACTAAAAACGTCTAGCTTGGTGCATCCTTATCGCTCAACTATTTTTTCTCCTTTTCTTTATCTTTATAAAATGCTTGTTTAAAAAGCCAGGTTTTCAGATTAGTTTTGAATAATTTCAGATTTGTCTGTAGTCTTATTTCAAGTGGCATGGCATTCCAGAGTACAGGACCAGCCAGTGACAGTACTCTTTCCCTTACTTGCGTGAGATGTGCTGATTTGACAGAGGGGACAGTTAGTAGAGCTTTATTTGCAGATCTCAGGTTTCTTTGTGGTACGTGCATGCACAGTGCCATGTTAAGCCAGTCGGCTTTATCATCATGGATTAGTTTATGGATTATACAAAGTTTGATGTTTAGAATACTTTCCACTATTTTTCCTAGCACTGAAGTCAGGCTAACCGGTCTGTAGTTTCCCGGATCGCCCCTGGAGCCCATTTGAAAGCCTAATCTTCCAGTCTCACAAGATCCTCCTGCAATTCATCACAATCAGTTTGAGATTTAAATACTCTGCATAATTTTGTGTTGTTCACAAATTTGATCACCTCACTCATCGTACCCCTTTCCAGATCATTTATAAATATATTAAAAAGGACTTTAAAAAGCACCAGTCCACGTACAGATCCCCGAGGCACTCCACTGTTTACCTTTTTCCACTGTGAAAACAGACCATTTAATCTCTGTTTCCTGTCTTTTAACCAATTTGCAATCCAGAAGAGGATATTGCCTCCTGACGTTTTAGAAGCTTCTCATGTGGGACTTTGTCGAATGCCTTCTGCAAATCCAAGTATACCACAGCTACCAGTTCACCTTTGTCCACATGTTTATTCAACTCTTCAAAACAATGTAAGAGATTTGTGAGTCAAGACTTCCCTTGAGTAAATCCATGTTGGCTGTGTCCGTCTATCTAAATGTTTTGTAATTTTATTCTTTATAACAGTTTCCACGATTTTTCCCAGCACTGAAGTCAGGCGTACCAGTCTATAGTGTCCCGGATCACCTCTGGATCCATTTTTAAATATAGGGGTTATATTCGCCATCTTCCAATCTTCAGGTACATCAGATGGTTTTAATGATAGGTTACAAATTTTTACTAATAGTACTGAAATTTTATTTTTTAGTTCTTTCAGAACCCTGGGGTATATACAATCCGGTCCAGGTGATTTACTACTATTCAGTTTATCAATAAGGCCTACCACATCTTCCAGGTTCACCGTGATTTGGTTCAGTTCAGGTTCACCGTGATTTAGTTCTGTTGATCAGAATCATCACCCATGAAAACCTTCTTCGGAACGGGTATCTCTCCAACATCCTCTTCAGTAAACACTGAAGGAAAGAAATTGTTTAATCTTTCCGTGATGGCCTTATCTTCTCTAAGTGCCCCTTTAAGCCCTAGATCATCCAACGGTCCAACCAACTTCCTTGCAGGCTCTCTGTTTCAGATATATTTTTAGTTTTTATTGTGAGTTTTTGCCTCTCTGGCCAACTTCTTCTCAAATTTTTTCTTAGCCTGTCTTATCAAAGTCTTACATTTAACTTGCCAATGCTTAATCTTATTTTCTTCTGAAGGACCCTTCTTCCAATTTTTGAATGAAAATCTTTTGGCTAAAATAGCCTCTTTCACCTCACTTTTTAAGAATGCTGGTAATTGTTTTGCCATCCTTCCACCTTTCTTAATGTATGGAATATATCTGGTCTGTGCTTTAGGATGGTATTTTTTAAACAATCACCACACCTGTTGCACACTAGGGATGTGAATCGTTTTTTGACGATTTAAAATATCGTCCGATATATTTTAAATCGTTAAAAATCGTTAGAGGCGATATTTAATAGGAATTCCCCCGATTTATCGTCAAAAATCGTAAATCGGGGGAAGGGGGAGGGGAAGGGGGAGGGCGGGAAAACTGGCAAACTAAAACATCCCTAAAACCCACCCCGACCCTTTAAAATAACTCCCCCACCCTCCCGAACCCCCCCCCCCAAAATGTCTTAAATTACCTGGGGTCCAGTGGGGGGGGGTCCTGTTGTGATCTTCCACTCTCGGGCGTCAGGCGCGTTGATAGAAAATGGCGCCGGCGCCATTTTGGTTCCTGTTCCCCGACTTCATGAGCATAGGAGATCGCTCCCGGACCCCCGCTGGACCCCCAGGGACTTTTGGCCAGCTTGGGGAGGCCTCCTGACCCCCACAAGACTTGCCAAAAGTCCAGCGGGGGTCCGGGAATGACCTCCTGCACTCGAATCGTGTTGCCGTACGGCCGGCGCCATTTTGCTGTACGGCTATATGACCATATGGCTATATGACCATATGGTCATATAGCCGTATGACCATACGGCTATATGACCATATGGCTCATACGGCTCATAGGACCATACGGCTATATGACCATATGGCCGTACAGCAAAATGGCGCCGGCCGTACAGCAACACGATTCGAGTGCAGGAGGTCGTTCCCGGACCCCCGCTGGACTTTTGGCAAGTCTTGTGGGGGTCAGGAGGCCCCCCCAAGCTGGCCAAAAGTCCCTGGGGGTCCAGCGGGGGTCCGGGAGTGATCTCCCTAGCTCGTGACGTCGGGGAACAGGAACCAAAATGGCGCCAGCGCCATTTTCTATCAACGCGCCCGACGCCCGAGAGTGGAAGATCACAACGGGACCCCCCCACTGGACCCCAGGTAATTTAAGACATTTTGGGGGGGGTTCGGAAGGGTGGGGGATTTATTTTAAAGGGTCGGGGTGGGTTTTAGGGATGTTTTAGTGTGCCAGTTTTCCCGCCCTCCCCCGATTTACACGATATTTATAAAAACAAAACCATGACGATCCGATTCCCTCCCCCCCCAGCTGAAATCGATCGTTAAGACGATCGTTCACACGATACACATCTCTATTGCACACATTTTAACTTTGTAGCTGCACCTTTCATTTTTTTCTATTTCTCTTTTTATCAGTTTCCCTTTTTAAAGTTTAGTGCTAAAGCTGTGGATTTACATATTGACCCCCTTCCAGTCATTAATTCAATTTTGATTGCATTATGATCACTATTGCCAAGCAACCCCACCACCATTACCTCTCACCAAATTCTGTGCTCAACTGAGAATTAGATCTAAAATTGCTCCTTCTCTCCTTGGTTCCTGAACCAATTGCTCCATAAAACTGTCTTTTATTCCATCCAGGAACTTTATCTCTCTAGCATGCCCTGATGTTTCACTTACCACTCAAAATTGGGGTAATTGAAATCTCCCATTATTACTGTACTTCCAGTTTGGTTAGCTTCCCTAATTTCTCTTAGCATTTCATTTTCCATCTCACCATTTTGACCAAGTGGAAAGAAATAGCCAACTTTTGATCCTCTAAGTCTCACATAACTTAGGTCTTAGGGGATAGCATTCTACAAGGCAGAAACAGCAAAACTAAATGCTTGATACTGTTCTGGTTAAGCGATGTTTGGGTGGATTCTTGGGTACTGTGGCAGATGACCATGCCCATGGGGAGGAGCCCAGTGAGGCACCACAGTACTGGGCTAAACGCAGAAGCACAAACACAGAGTTTAGTTCTTTTATTAAAGAGCTTGTAGTGTACCACCAGAGGTGGCAGTAGTGAGGTAGTCTGGAAGTAGCAGTCTCAGGACCCTTGGCAGAGGGGACCCTTCTCACCCCATTGGTATAGGGGAATTCTGGTGCAGGTTTCCCAGCAAGATAGTACTGTGGATGAGTTAGACTGAGGGTTAGATTACTTACTAGATGGTTGCTGTTGGTATGCGATTCCACCAGGTTGAAGAAGTTAGGTAGCGGCACCGAGGCAGGGAGAGCAGGCCCTCGAGGAGCGAATACCTGATCCCTGTAAGGCACCTGAAATAAAGCAAAGGGCCCCCGAGGAGCAGGTACCCAGGTTAACAATACCCCGAAGGGCAGAGAGAGAGCTTCCAGCAGCAGCATGGAAGCAGCAGAGTAGCTTAGAACTGGCCGAAACCAATCCTTTGCTAACTCAACGAGCTAGCGACTTAGTACAGGCTATATACCCAGATGGCGTGATGTCAGTAGAGGGGAATGCCCCCGAGGTTCACGCCAATGCTGGAATAAAGACGTGGGTGGCATGCGCACCCTAGTAGGCCCTTGGGAGGAGCATGGCGGGAGGCAGCACTATAGCCATTCCGGGGACGCCGGAGAGGTCAGCTTGTAGATGCGGCGGCAGCCATTTTCCCTAGGGTTGCGGGAGGAGCCGTGAACAAGGTGAGGCAAACGGGGTGAAGCCGTCTAGCACCGATGGATGCAACAGATACCTTATAGACACCAGGATTATAATAGGTCAGCTTATCACCTAAAAATTTGGGGTCCCTTTTGCATATACATTTAAATGTCAAACATGGGATTTTAAGTTCAAGAAGGCATGAGACAAGCACAGAAGAGGCTTCATGATGGGGAAGTGGAGGTAAAGTCAGGAATAATGTGCAGCTGGTTGGAAAAATAAGCAGAATAGATGTAACTTGCAGTCTTTATTTGGCATCATATTCTATGTTTCTATTGTTGTACATAACTAACATGTTTTGAAATTGTTATGTACATTTTCATTCAAAACTGAAGCCATTCCTACCCATTCTGTTAATCCAAACTGTGATCTCTGTAAAGAGAAGTCTTGAACAGCCTCACTTCAGTAAACATATACCATATAGTACACACAACCGTCCTTGTGCTATATCAAGCTTTTGCCCCACAGGGTGAAATGATCCCCTAGGAAATCGATGAATGCAGAGTTTACTATATTAAAAAATAGAATTCTACTCTGTATAGCCATCTATAAACTGTAAAAAAAAAAAACCAAACAGCAGACAGTATGCTTGGTGCAGGTTTATGTTCTGCATTCCTTAGAACTCTTAAATAGATCATGGGATCATGAAAGTACTGGGGTTCGTGCATAAAATTGTTCAAGGACATCACAAGAACAAGGGGCATGCATTAATCAATGATTCCCTTCTAATACAAGAACAAGGAGCATGCATTATCAATGATTCCCATCTAACATATGTGCAAACAGCTAGGGCAAACTGTTAGAGCAGCTTCACACTCCCAATCCTCACTTCAATTACTTCTGAATTCTCCTCTTCAGGACTAGCCAGCTTGTCTAGTTTCCTCACAACACATAAGCTAACACATACAATTGTCTTTTATAGATTTTATTTACTGTCCAATAAAGCACTGGATGCAGCATGTGGGAGGTGAAAAGGGGGTGAATAACCAACTTAGGTAATAAATTTTTGTCCGATAAAGAACATAACCAGGCAAAGTCATTTCTGTACTGTGTTATGGTCAGTATTCTCTAACCTGTCTGCAGCGCAGACACCTTTTTTGAGTGGCAGCTAGAATATAACTGACTTAAATCAACACTCTATATCTTGGCTATTTTTGGTGGTGTTTTTTCTTTGATGCTGAGTTTCCCACAGAGCCATAGCATTACAGCTCAGGAAAGATATCAAAGCAATAGATGGCTTCCAAAATGTATAGGACTGGAAATTGTTGACTCATCTTGACTATATTTCCAATTGAGGAAAAATAAATCTTTAGAACTAAAAAGAGATTTCCATAGTATAATAGAGGTGGGGAGGACAATTTTCAAAAGTCAATTGCTTTGGTAAGTACTACTTTTCAAAGGCAAAAAAGGGCTATTTTCAAATTACCCTCCCTTACAACAAAAAGTACACATGGGAATCCAAAAAAGGATGTACATTTAGTTAGCCATATTAGGGGAGTAATTCCCAAAGACATGTTTAGAAATATTAATCTCTGTAGATTGCATTTTCAAATTTATGTGTGGTATTTTCTGTTAAAATAAAAACGTACTGCAGAAAAAGCAAGTGCAAATGTTCATGGGCACTTTGTACACAATTTTCTGAGTGAAAGTACATGAGTATTTTCATTTTGAAAATTGATGCAAAGACCATGCCTAAAAAGTACCCACAGCCTTTGCAGCAATACAGGCATGTTGAAAATTGCCCCGAAAATGTAATGAGGGACATTTCAGTACCTTAGCAATGTATCTCTGATTTAGCAGTCATTTTGTGATGATGGCAATAAGACATCTTCTTCTGTCATGGCTGCTAAAGCTAGGATGGGCAGAAAAAGGTGAATTTTAAAAGTCCTACATGCGCCACAACCGGGAGCTATGTGCAGAAGTCGTGCCTATGCGCACCTTGTGGATTTTAAAAGGCGCTCAAATACGCGCGTATCTCCAGGTGCGCGCACAAAAATTGCTTCTTTAAAAAAAGGGGCGGGATGTGGGCGTGGTCTGGGCAGGGCATGTGCATTCCAGGATTTATTTTTTTTTTAATGAAACCAATGCATAAATTCTTAAGTGCACAAGCTTGCATAGGGGTCCCCTACTGCATAGGAGTGAAAGGGAGAGAAACAGAGAAAGTAAGCAGGACAACACTAATGGAGTTTCACTGCTGGGACATAGGACCCTGTCAGGCTGGGAATGACCGTGGACCCCCTGTACTGTGGTAGTGGATGCAGTCACAGTTAGGTGATCCCAGCCCACCCCATGGAGGCTAAGCATGTCCCCAGACCCTGCCTTGAGGTACACATCCCTAGAGACAGAAAACCTTCACTGCCTGACTTGATGAAATCTGGAGGCCCTGGATGTATTTGCACACCAATTGTAGGCACCGTCTTGTTTTTAAAACCCATTTAGTGAATCCAGCCTCCTTTCTAAGGGTGCGTGTGCGCACACACACACACATATACACTAGATGATACCTCTGCCCTTGGCATGGAAGGTTCTTTCTCCCCACACAAAATTACTACCCCTCGGTGATCTTAGATGTGGAAAATGACAGAAAAAATAGCCCAAAGAACATGTTTTCTGCCCTTTAGGATACAGCCTCTGCAACAAAAAATGTAACCACGTACGTACCTTGCTTTTCTGTGTTGAGAAAACTGCAGCTGTATTACTCCTGACAGCATACCTTTTAACACCCCACAAATAGCACAGAAAGCTTTCTCATGCTAAATAAATACCTCTGAGCACCAGCATAGGAAGCAGCAGAAATGACACAGCTAGAAAGACAGCATTTACTATATGTGGAGGACAGCCAGTCCTGGAATGTTTCCAGAGCTGTACCACAGACCTGTCCTGCGTGGTCGATCAGGAGATGGCTGCAAATTGCTTTTTGGGTTATACTGTGTGCATACTGATAGGTAGATATGTAACCATTAAGCTTTATATATACACCATAGAGGAGCAAAATGTTTATAGGGTCATTAGTTGTAAGAAACATTTAGTGTCTCACACATAAAAGTTCATGATGAAGATCACTAGACAGCTTTAATGTCTGTATCCTATACACAAACCAAGGAGGCTTGTTAGTGCTTGAGCTTACATCAGTGCACTACTGTGTCACCTAATGACAATGTTATGAGAACAAGGTACAATCCAGAAAAAAAAAACAGTATTGGGTACATACATTTCACTAGGATAGATATATATATATATACACACACACACACACACACACACACACACACACATTTACTCACCTTGTTGCCGTTGAGGTTCCATGGCATCTAGGCGTCCAATTCCTACCACATCAGCTTCAGACAGAGTTCTGAGCACCAACTGCTTGGATAGGGTGAAAATGTGGATGCCTGGTCCCTCAGCAACCATCCTGGCCTGCTTCTGCTTCCCCAGTCACCTCAGGTCCTGCCACTTGTGCCTCAGCACACCAATCCTGCGGTTGTGGTTATAGATGCTGTTAATGGAATACTGGATCCTCTTCCAGACCTGTTCCTTCCTGTAGGCTCCCACTCTCTTGGACTGGGGACCATACAGCAGATTCTGGACCCACATGACCTGCTTTATCAGCATGTCCACCTCACCTAGTAGGAAGTTGAGCTTCTTGCTCATTTCTCCACATTCCTGAGACATGGTGCAAGTAGGACAAGAAATGGCCAAAATCTACTTTTTAGGCTGGGTAATTTGTGCAAGTACCCGCGTACATTACGCACACAGGTGGGGTCAATGTGCACAAACAAGCATTGCGCGCATATGTAATTAAAGTCCATGAGGAACATGTGCACGCATGCTTAGTGTGTGTATCATGTGCACGTATAATTTAAAAACTTAAACCTACACACGGCAATTAGGCAGATGGTTTCTATTAGCGATCCTCCACCCACTCATCTAGACATACCTAGGGCCAAGTGTTCATGAGATCCACAGTGATATGCCTGAACATCATTAAGCAATCAAAGGGAGGCTGTTCCTGATTGTTATCCACAATGATTATGCATAAACACCTGACTTGCTTAGAGTGTGGAGGAGTGGGTTGATTATCACAGGTGCATACTTGGAATGACACTCTGTGACGTTGCAATCCAGATCCTGCGTTCTCCTAAGGCTTGCTATGTGGGCAATTCCAGGGAACTAAGATTACAATACAATAACATAAGAGGTTTGGAAGATTAAGCCTATGGAACTTGTGTATTCTCTCCATCTGCTCATGGGCATAAATATAGGAATTCTGTAACTCATATTTATTTCTATTTGTCCTGTATCTGTAAAAGGATGTATGGCAGATTTTAAATGTCACCCATGTCTTTTCTTGTTCCCTTCCATCCCTTTGTGAGATGAAATCAGTATAAATGTGAACTAGCTGGGGAGAATCCCACATCGCATGAACCTCAGCTGCTTTACTAACTCTCAAAATGTTCTCTCTCATCAGTATGTATTAGAAAACCCATGATTCGCCATGGTCTGGTCTTCCTACCTGCTCCGGCGGCCCGGCAAAATCTATTTTTGGCTCCCTGAGGGCAGGCTCACAGAGGGTAGGCCGATCACATGGCTTGGATTGTTTTGGGAGCATTGGTGCATGCCTCCCTTCGGGATGCACGCTCGAGTCAGTGATGTCATCGGACATCTTAAAGGGGTGGCAGCTGAAGAAACAGGCTCAAGATATAGAACTTTCTTCGGAGCCTATTTTAAAGAGCAATCGGCAGCTGTTCCTTTGTCCTGGCAACAGTTGTGAGTGTGGTCTGCCAGGCTGCTCCAGCTTCATTCTTGATGCCTGTCAGCTTGTTCCAGCTTCGTCCTGATCCAGCTTCTTCCAGCTTCGTCCTGATCCAGTACTTTTCACGATTCAACTACCTTTTGTGGAGAATCACAACTTCCAAAGACCAAATTCCAGAGGAACGTGGACTGGTAGGAACTAATATTTTGTTGGGTTTTCTTGCTTGGACCACCTTCCGCTGACAATTTCTCAGGGGCTCCACCTTTGAGACTAACTTCATAATGTCATGGAGAAAGGGTCCACAATCTCAACAGTATGCTACTCCATTGTATGTTCAGCACATAGAAGAGGTTTTGGGGCCCTTCACTGTATATCAGCAAGGAGTGAGTTATTGATTTCCGCTGGGAACTGCCTGAAGCCCTCTGAAGGGTAGGATGTAAGAAAGATATTCTTTTGTTTGTTCATTGAAAGGATTTTCAATGCCTATAATTATCTGCAAAGGGATGGGTCTGCTGGCTGAAAGTTAGGGAAGTGTAAGTCTTATTTGGATAGCTAGCTTTTGCAACTCAGTTGTTTGCGTTATATAGCATGTATGTTCTGTGACATCTGAAGTCCAAGGGATTGAAATAAATCTTTAATCTTAAACTTGTACCTTAACATTTTCTTCACTCTGTATATACTCATGAGCACAGGTACCTAAAGAACTACTGCAGACTGGGCATGCAGGCTCACAGTGGAAAAGTGAAAGGGACTATGGGGGTTCTCTGCCTTTAACCCCCTCCTTCTCTTTGATATGCTGATGGAGAATCAACATCCTGGGTCCACGCCTTAATTGCAATGTGTGTACTCTGTTCTCCCTTCACCCTGTGGTAATAGAGCTCCTATATGTAATCCCCTTACCCCAGTGAGTCTGGAGTAATTCCTCTTCCAGCCAAATAACTGTACATTGGTTTCATTAGAAAGTTTGGGGAAACAACCCAGAGCTGCTTTTGGGGACCCAAGGAAGTGTCGTTGACCCAGCAGTGTACACTAGTTCTGCCTCTCCCCCTAGAATTTGAGCTGAGATGGGGGTGGCAATCTGTTCCTACTTTCTTGCAAAAACAGAACAGAATACTGATCAGTTCTGTCCACCCAGGAAAGGCACAGCAGAGCTGAGTGTGTTGGAGCTGCTTACCTCGAGACAGGATAGCCACATGAGCCAGGTTGGGGTGTTATGACAATTGATAAGGCCATGAAGTGAAATGGCCAAAACTGAAGAGACAGAAGCTCATTGGCTTCCCACAAGCCACCCACCACCTCTGGTGGCCATACTAAAGTAGGGGGGAATGTGCAATAGAGTAAATGAGGGGATAGTCAGGGCAAGCAGGGTTGTATAGAAAAGATCAGTGGACATAAGTACAATACTGGGGGGGGGGGGGGGGGGGGAGAAGGGGGGGAGAGAGATCTTACTCCCAGAGATGAAAGAGCACTGGGCTTATCCCACTTTTTATTTGCCTTCAGGTACAGGACCTGTGTTACCAATGGACAATTCTGACCCAGGGGGGACGTGAATGAAGGTTTCGGATGGAAGCAGACTGAGGATGAAGGGAAGACCAAGAGAATTAATGTGGTGAGGAACTTTGCAGAAAGGCTAGAGAGGGGGAGTTCAATTCTATCTACCCTCCTTCTTACCTGGGTGACCCAAATCCACAGCCTCCAGCAACTCGCCGTTAGCCTTTGCCCTCCAGTGCTTATTGCGCTCTACTAGAATTAAAATAGCTGAGGGTTGAGCACTGCAGGAGGCTGGAGGTGAAGGATCACTGAGATTAGTAAGCAGAAAAGTGTTTTGGCATCTATGTTGTGTATAGTAAATAATAGTACCTGACAGGTACACTTGGTCATGAACTACATTACTAATCAATTGTTTTTTTATTATGATATATTGTAACCAAACCTTTTGGCACCTGTTAGAATGCACGATAGTACCATTCACCAACCTTAATTTATGTGCCTACATGTAAACCATTGCGATGGTATTTAACTTAGCGACGGTATAGAAAAGTTTAAATAAATAAATAAGTGTGTGCATTTAGGAGAATCTTCATTCCCTGCCCTCGCCCCAGCTAAACAGTTGCACTTTCTTAGGGACAACAAAGGCCCACATCTCATTTTCTTCTCTCCTTCCTTAAACATTCAAGTACAGGTCTCCTCATCATGTCAATTCCCTCTGTTTAGGGGAGCAGAAAGCTACTGGTGTGCTTTGACATGGATGTGTAACCTGGTAATGTACTGCACGATCTTCTCTTGTTCTCCTTTGGTGTGTAAAAAAGGTATCTACAGCTAATGCTCTAGGACTTCCTCACTCTCTACCCACCACACCCAACCCTCTCAGCTGCCCTCCTTCATTTCCTTTAAATACAGCCCGATCCAGTAAAGTCCGTGGGAGAGCGGACTAACGCCCGCTCTCCTGGCGCGCGCACCGGCCCCTCGCCGGTGCGCGCGATCCAGTATTTAAATTAGGCGACGCGGTGCAAACGAGGAAAAGGAGGCGCTAGGGACACTAGCGCGTCCCTAGCGCCTCCTTTTGGCCTGGAGCGGCGGCTGTCAGCAGGTTTGACAGCCGACGCTCAATTTTGCCGGCGTCGGTTCTCGAGCCCGCTGACAGCCACGGGCTCGGAAACCGGACGCCGGCAAAATTGAGCGTCCGGTTTTCGGCCCGACAGCCGCGGGCCGAATTCAAAATTTTTTTTTTTTTTTTACTTTTTTATACTTTTGGGGACCTCCGACTTAATATCGCTATGATATTAAGTCGGAGGGTGCACAGAAAAGCAGTTTTTACTGCTTTTCTGTGCACTTCCCTGGCGCCGGAAGAAATTAGCGCCGACCTTTGGGCGGCGCTAATTTCTTAGAGTAAAATGTGCGGCTTGGCTGCACATTTTACTTACTGGATCGCTCGGGAATACCTAATAGGGCCATCAACATGCATTTGCATGTTGAGGGCGCTATTAGGTGCCGCGGGTGGGCCGCATGTTTTCCTCCCCTTACTGAATAAGGGGTAAGGGAAAACACGCGTCCAGAGCAGGGTGACAGTGCGCTCCGACGGAGCACACTTTACTGGATCGACCTGATAGTTAACTGTAAGACTGCCACCCTACCCTGGGACTTAAGGCATCACCTGCCTGCAGTCCCTGGGCAAAGGTTGGAGATCTGCCCTTGCAGTCCACTCACTGGCTAGGAGGATTAGATTAATGGGGATTCATGCAATTTCTCATGATCTGAAGCTTGTGAGACACCTGGGCATTGCTTGGGGAGAGGGCACCATGACCCTGTCCCTGGGGAGATCAGCAGGGGGAAGACCTGCCACACTGTGACCTTCCAAGCCAGCAGGGGAATAGTGGCGAGCCAATGCAGCATCTTGTTTTTCAGACATTTTTTGAAAGACAGTTTGGTTAGAAGACCTGGGAGTAAGACTTTGGATGCCCTTTCTTCCTTCCCTAACAGGAACATTGACAGCTGTGTGTTCCAGGGGATCCCTTGCCAACTTGGGATAAGAGAGAGATTGCAAGACACATTGGAAAACTGTCAGTAAGATCTATATTTCTTTACAGCAAGGACCCCCCACTTGCAAGCCTATTCAGAAAGGTGCGTTCAGCTAAACACACTTTTGTGCATGCACTTCAGCACACATTCTCCGTGGGCCAAAGTTAATGATGATACAACAAGGATTTTTGGATGCAGAAAACACGTTTCCAAACGGCAGTACTGCTTAGCACCTTCACAGGGACATCCCATGCCAATTAGGACATTAAGCATTACTCTGAGGCAGAGAGACATCTGGGCAGTGGACCTTATTTTGTGCTTGAAAGTTAACCCCTGATTCCAGCACTATTCTAAAAAAAAGTCAAAAAAGTAACAGAAACATGAAAAACAATCTAACACAATATAGGCAGCTGCCCCATTTACCTGATAATAACCAACTTCTCTGAATAACTGGCAGCAGCCACCAGTTAAACAGCAAGCCTGTCAGGGATACCTCTACCCTGTTCCCTAGTAAAAATGGGCATTGCACCTTTGCCTACAACAAAGTGTACAATTTCTTACCATTTATAAACTCTGGATGAATTAGCATATCATTTGCTTATTGCATCAGGTATTTACCCTAAATAATATTGGCGTTACAAAATGTGCAGTGAAAACCTGTCCCCTTTTTTTTAGTCCAAGAAAACAAAGAGGTAGGCGATCTATGATAGCCGTAAGGATAAACACAAACAATAGATGCCTGATCTTTTTCCAAATGTTTATTAAGCAGAGACGTGTTCAAAAATCGCCCGACTCAGGCCGAGTTTCGCGGTTCAAAAACCGCTGCCTCAGGGGCTACAAACAAACCAAACATAAATTAACAATAATATCTAAAAACAACACTCAAATTAGCAACATCTTTAAGATCTTATAAATATTAAAAAGTCATTATCACAAAATAAAAACTTTTTTAATCCTTAATTAAGATCTCAGATATTGATAAAAAATATTGATTATTTAAAATTAAATTAATAAATTCTTAAAATGATGACAAAAATCCAACAGTATATCAAACATACCCACAAGAATACTTTATCAATTCCTGCTTAAGAATTAAATATTTAACAATATATATACTTCTCAGCATGTTTAAAGATAAATTTACCTTCAACACTCCACAGTTATGAAAAAATCTCAGTAGTGTATTTCTCATCCGATGTACAGTCAATTACTGTCAGCAATGGAATTTAATAAACGTATACTTGAGCATAAAAGTAGTATCAAGAGAAGTGTTAGGTCAAAACCACTAGTTGACCACTCCTTGGAATTTGGTCACACATTTGAACACTATAGATTCTGTGTTGTTCAGCAGCCAATTTTGAACTGGAGAGGAGGAAACTTGGATAAAATGTTATTACAGATAGAGCAGAAATACATTTATGAATTTAATACATTGACACCACATGGTTTAAACATGGAAACAGATCTATCTGTATTCCTTTGATCTGTAATAGTGTACTGTAAAAAAAAAAAAAATAAAATTATTTCTGCAGCATCCAGCACCATCATAAACTATAACTAAATGGCATCGAAATTGGTAAAATATGCTATATGATTTATGGTTTTAGACATTTTACTGTATTCATTTAACTGATTATTTTATTATTTTTTATTTAATATAATTTTTAGGTGTTATTAAGTATTGAATTTTAATCATTTCCTCATTATAAACATTTTTATCGTTTGTTTTTCTTAGTTGGTTTTAACATGCCACTGTCCCAATTACTAGTTTAATCTCTGGATCGGGTGTAGTGCATTCAGATGATGTTTTACATAGAACACACCCACTTAATTGATTGACATTTGAGGGAACGCCCACTAAATTGAATTTAGATCGCTTTGTTTAAATAACATAAAGATTTATGTTTAATATAAATTTTCCACCTTGCAGACGGGTTTTGAGCCATTTTATTAACTTGAATAAAATAATTTTATCAGTCCCTGGTCCTGAGTTTTTGGCGCCAAAATTAGGGATTTAAAATGGTGGACAATCAAGGCTGAGCTCAGTAGCAGCAGAGACCGGGAGTGAAGTGCTGTTTGCAGAAGGTAAAACCTCTTTTAAAATACCTCTCAGTGTTCTTCAAATTAGATTTTTTAGCGATTTGAGTGTATGAGAAGCATCTTTTCATGACATTAACTTTGTAGCATGGAAAAAGCAAGTTGTCTTTGGTTATTTTAGTGTATTTTAGTGTTTCTTTGTTTGGTTTGTGGTTTGTTTTTGTTTTTTTTTGTGACTCAAGCTAAAGAAGTTAAGGATTTCAATTGGCAAGTGTTCACTATGACAGCAGAGAGTAGAACTGATATGTTTGTTTTTAACACCCTCATTGGCATGTTTTTTCTAATATACACATTTTTTAATTTTTTAGTAGTTTTAATATTTATAATGATTTGAAATGGTTTATTATTATGTTTAACAAATCAAAAATGAGTACAGTTTATACAGTTTGATTCATGGTAAAGTAATATGTCCAAATAGAAGGTTTTTATTATATATATTTTTATGTAGCATTGTTTTTATTTGTTTCTCTGCCATTTTACCATCAGGAAATGATTCAGAATGACTAATATGTACTATGATGAGATTTCAGTTTTTAAGTTTGTCACACATTTTCTCTGGTTATCTTAAGCATTGCTGACAGTAATTGACTGTACATCGGATGAGAAATACACTACTGAGATTTTTTCATAACTGTGGAGTGTTGAAGGTAAATTTATCTTTAAACATGCTGAGAAGTATATATATTGTTAAATATTTAATTCTTAAGCAGGAATTGATAAAGTATTCTTGTGGGTATGTTTGATATACTGTTGGATTTTTGTCATCATTTTAAGAATTTATTAATTTAATTTTAAATTATCAATATTTTTTATCAATATCTGAGATCTTAATTAAGGATTAAAAAAGTTTTTATTTTGTGATAATGACTTTTTAATATTTATAAGATCTTAAAGATGTTGCTAATTTGAGTGTTGTTTTTAGATATTATTGTTAATTTATGTTTGGTTTGTTTGTAGCCCCTGAGGCAGCGGTTTTTGAACCGCGAAACTCGGCCTGAGTCGGGCGATTTTTGAACACGTCTCTGCTTAATAAACATTTGGAAAAAGATCAGGCATCTATTGTTTGTGTTTACCCTTTTTTTTAGTGCCAAGATTATTGCATCAGCCTGCTGGGAATCTTGAGACTCTCAGTGCAGAGGTACTGTTAGCAATGGAGGGGTTTCCAGAGCAAACCAGATAAACCCTGGCAACCTGTGAAACACTAATACAAAGGAGAGATACACACACAGTTGCCAATATAAAACCATTGGGGTGGATTTTAAAAGGCCTGCGCACGTAAATCCTTCCGGATTTACGTGCGCAGGGCCCTCGCGCGCCTATTTTGCATAGGTCGCCGGCGCGCGTAAGCCCCGGGGCTTTGGAAAAGGGGCGGGGAGGGGGCGTTCCCGATTCGGGGGCGTGCCGCCGGCCCGGGGGCGTGGTTGAGGCCTCCGGACCAGCCCCCGTGACCAGAACACGGAGCGGGGCTGCCGGCCGGCATGCGCAAAGGTAGGGGGGGGCGAAGGAAAGTTCCCTCCGAGGCCGCTCCGAAATCGTAGCGGCCTTGGAGGGAACAGGCAGCGCGCGCTGGGCTCGGCGCGCGCAGGTTGCACAAATGTGCACCCCCTTGCGCGCGCCGACCCCGGATTTTATAAGATACACGCGTATCTTATAAAATCCAGCGTACTTTTTTAAAGATTTACCCCATTGTATTTAAAAACTTGTTAAACACTACAACATAAAATAAATAGGACGGGGTGGGAAAAACTAGGGACCAAAGCTATCTACAAAAACAGAAAAAAGGATCCAGGACAATATGGAGGCCAGAGACCGCAGATTTAGGGGTGTTGCCAAAAAAGCCCATGCACCAAGCCAAGGCCAGTGGTCTAAGTACAGATCCCTGAGGCACTCCACTGTTTACCTTTTTCCACTATGAAAACAGACCATTTAATCCTACTTTCTGTTTCCTGTCTTTTAACCATCTTGCAATCCACAAAAGGATATTACCTCCTATCCCACGACTTTTTAGTTCTTAGAAGCCTCTCATGCGAGAATTTGTCGAACGCCTTCTGAATATCCAAATTCACCATATCTACTGGTTCACCTTTGTCCATATGTTTATTCACCCCTTCAAAGATTTGTGAGGCAAGACTTCCCTTGGGTAAATCCATGCTGGCTGTGTCCCAGCAAACCATGTTTATCTAAATGTTTTGTGATTTTATTCTTTAACAGTTTCCACGATTTTTCCTGGCACTAAAGTCAGGCTCCCTGGTCTATAGTTTCCTGGATCACCCCATGGATCCCTTTTTAAATATAGGGGTTACATTGGCCATCTTCTAATCTTCAGGTACATCGGATGATTTTGATGATAGGCTACAAACTTTTACTTATAGGTCTGAAATTTACTTTAGTTCTTTCAGAACCCTGGGGTGTATACCATCTGGTCCAGGTGATTTACTACTCTTCAGTTTGTCAATCAGGTCTACCACATCTTCTAGGATCACCGTGATTTGGTTCAGTTGATCTAAAGAGGATATTGATCTAAAGAGGATATTGGATATTGATCTAAAGAGGATATTGGAGAGATACCCCTTCTCTGGAACGGGTATCTCTCCAATATCCTCTTTAGTAAACACTGAAGCAAAGAAATCATTTAATCTTTCCATGATGGCCTTATCTTCTCTAAGTGCCCCTTTAACTCCATGATCATCCAATGGTCCAACAGACTCTCTTGCAGGCTTTCTGCTTAAGTTTTTATTCTGATTTTTTGCCTTTATGGCCAACTTCTTTTCAAATTTTCTTAGTCTAACATTTAACTTGCCAATGCTTATGCTCTATCTTATTTTCTTCTGAAGGATCTTCTTCCAATTTTTGAATGAAGATCTTTTGACTAAAAGAGCCTCTTTCACCTTACAACAATGCCGGTAATTGTTTTGCCTTCCTTCCACTTTTAATGCATGGAATAAGTCTGGTCTGTGCTTCTAGTACGGTATTTTTTTTTTTTTTTTACAATCTCCACACCTGTTGCACACTTTACCTTTGTAGTTGCACCTTTCAGGTTTTTTTCTATTTTTCCCATTTTATCAAAGTTTCCCTTTTGAAAGTTAATTGCTAGAGCCGTGAATTTACATACTGTCCCCATTCCAGTCATTAATTCAAATTTGATCACTATTGCCAAGCGGCCCCACCACCATCATTACCGCTCTCACTAAATCATGTGCTCAACTGAGAGTTAGATCTAAAATTGCTCCCTAAAATTGTCTTTTATTCTATCCAGGAACTTTATCTCTCTAGCATGTACTGATGTTTCACTTACCCAGTCTGGGAGTAATTGAAATCTCCCATTATTACTGCACTACCATTTTGATTCGCTTCCCTAATTTCTCTTAGCATTTCACTGTCCATCTCACCATTTTGGCCAGGTAGACAGTAGTATATTCCTATCACTGTTCTCTTCCCCAATACACAAGAGATTTCTACCCATAAAGATTTGATTGTACATTTATTCTCATGCAGGATGTTTATCCTGTTCCACTCTATGCCATCCCGGACATAAAGCACCACCCTGCCACCAAGATACTCCTCTGTCATTGCGATATAATTTATACCCTGGTATAGCACTATCCCATTAGTTATCCTCTTTCCACTATGTCTGAGATGGCAATTAAGTCTATATCATCATTCAGTGGTGTACACTCTAATTCTCCGTCTTACTTCTTAGACTTCTGGCATTAGCATACAAACATTTCAAAGTGATTTTTTTGTTTATATTTACATTTTGCTTTTCAGTTGACAGGGATAAATTGGACTCTTTTTGCTCAGGTTAGTTTTTAATTATAGGCACTTGGACTACTTTTCTTATTATTGGTACCTCTCTGTTGGGATGCCCTAACTCTGATGCTTCATTAGAATTCTTTGATGATATCTCCCTCCGAACCATGCACTGCTGAGTGACTGTTGGCTTTCTCCTTTGTTCTAGTTTAAAAGCTGCTCTCTCCTTTTTAAAGGTTAGCACCAGCAGCCTGGTTCCACCCTGGTTAAGGTGGAGCCCAACCCTTCAGACAAGACTTCCCCCCCACTTCCACAAAATGTTTCCCAGTTCCTTACAAAACTGAATCCCTCTTCCCTGAACCATCATCTCATCCATGCATTGATAATACGGAACTCTGCCTGCCTCGGGGGACCTGCACGTGGAACAGGGAATATGTCAAAGAATGCTACCCTAGAGGTTCTGGATTTCAGCTTTCTACCTGAGAGCCTAAATTTGGCATCCACATTTCTTATGTCATTGGTGCCCACATGTACCTAGACAGCCAGCTCCACCCCAGCACTGTCTAAAATCTTATCTAGGTGATGCATGAGGTCCACCATCTTTGATCAGGTAGGCATGTTACACGGTGATCTTCACACCCACCCACCACCCAGCTGTCTACATTCCTAATAATCAAATCAACAATTATGACGGCCAACCTAACCTTCCCTCCTTGGCAGAAGCCCTGGGAGACATATCCTCGGTGTGAGAGGACCTGGAGAGCAGGTCCTTGCTACAGGTTCATTTCCTGCTGCACCAGCTCAAGGCAGCACCAGGGTGCCAGACTGATGTTGGGACTTGGCTACTATGTCGATGAAGGTTTCATTTATATACCCTCTGTCTGCCTCAGCTCTTCCATGTCTGCCACTCTAGCCTCCAGAGATCAGACTCGTTCTCTGAGAGACAGGAGCTCTTTGCATCGGATGCACCCTTACATCTTCTCACCAGCAGGTAAAAAAAATCATACATGACACACTCTATGCAAAAGACTAGGAGGCCCCCCTCTTGCTGCTGGACTGCTGTTTTCATTTTAAATGTGTTCATTTCTTAGTTAAGTTTTAGGTTGCTATGGGTGTAGGATTGCTTATGATTAAGGTCCTTTAAATGTATTAGTGTATTCACAATATATCTGGTAGTGACCTACAAGGGAATGATCAAACTTTTGATAAGGTGTGGGGAATTTCCGAGTTAAAAGCTGATTTTTTTTTTTTTTTTTTAAAGTGTGAAAGTGACACTTGCCTATAAAGTAAACTAAAAGATGAGCGGGTTGGAAAAGACAAACCCACAAACTTCTGTTTGTTGCCTGACTTGTGTTGCCTACTTGTGCGTGAGGATACATACATGCACACACGCATATACATGTGTGCACAAATAGACCGTGTCCATGTGCGCACACATGCACAGATTACAAAATGCCTTTTTTTGCGCGTGTGCACACATGTATGCATGTTCAATGACACGATCATGTATATTTTAAAGTTAACGCTAGTTCTCTTATCCTTAGCCTCCTTCCAGATCTACTTTGACCCAACTGCAATTGCAAAAAGCCATGTTTAATCTATTTTTGAAAAATCAGAAAATTGACTTACATTCTACAATGCTGCAGCAAATCTGTTCCAGAAACACAGAGGAAAAACAGCTAAAAGCTTGTTGGTGATTTGTTCAAGCTTAGCTTATGCCCCAGAATGGTAAAAGCCAGGGGCAAAAGTCAACCTTAAGCTGTTCAGTACTATTTTGCCAATAGCACCAACAGAGCTAAGTGCCTAGGAGGTCACTTCAGCTACTACTAGTCCCCAGGGGAATTTAACATTAGTAAATTGTGGGGGATCTGGGAAGCAGACTAGGGTGGGATTGCTGGAAGAGAGAAGGAGTTCCAGGGAGGACCAAGGAATTATTTGGGGGGGGGGGGCCACCATGCCATTTAATTTTTAATTTTTTCACTTTTCACTATTTTGGCTGCCCCTGGGGGTGGCAGGAAGTGAGTGGAAGAGACCCCCATATGAATTTACACTGCTATAGAGTGAAAGGGCTGCATTTGTCCCAGGAGCATCAGGATGTCCATTAATATCCTAATGCTCCTGGGGAAAGTTAACTACAGCTCTTGAGTTGTAACTAACATTGCTCAAAATAATGCATTTTATTAATTTTGATGCAAGTTACATTATTCTATTTGCATCTGATTGACCAGTAAATAGCTGATGCGCATTACCATTCTTACAGTGTGCTGGGTTTATCAAAGTCAAGAGCATGCGCAGTATTTGAAATACTGCATATTATCTCTGCATTAGGCCACTGACCATGCAGTAAAGCCCTAGCACAGCTTAGTAAAAGACTCACTATGTGTCACAAAACATCTGTCCTCAAAAGTTTGGTGCAAAGTCTGCACATTTCTTTCTATCAGTGGCCAATTTTTGAAAGGGAAACTGAGCGCATAGTTTCTCATTGAAAATGAACTGCAAAGTCTGCAGATACAAAATCTTTGAAAATTACCCCATATATAGATACACACTGACAGATATTTTAAAATATTTTTTACCAACTGGGGAGACTTAGGAGGGAAGAACTGAAAATCAGGACAAAAAGGAATAAGAAGAAGTTCCACCCAGAATTAATGCAGTCTACCTTTGTGAGACACACACACACACCTCCACAGTCATCCTTCAAATTTCATGTCAGCAGAACATCGAACAGTAAAGTTGTGGGGGGGTGGAGTAATGTGGACACACCCACCCCTCATAAAACTTCTTTCCCTTCAGAAAGTAGGATAATCCTGAATATCACAATTTTTCTTCTTTTCTATTTCACCTTTCCATGTTCTCTTTATCATTCATCACAAACCCATTATTATCCATCATCACACTTTCAGACCGATGCAATATCCACTTGGGAACAACGGGCACTCATGATTGAGCGCCCACCCACCTCTCCCGATCGAGCGATGCAGTATGCTAATGAGCCGCTGCATTAAAAAGGAGATGCGGGGGAAAATTGTGCATCCCTAGTGCTTCCTCAACATTAGATGCCCAGAAGAAGCGGCTGTGTGCAAGTTAGGAAAATGGACACTCAGTTTTAAGATCGTCCATTTTCCCAATCTGTGCATAGCCACAGGTTAGGAAAATGGATGCTCGTAAATTGAGCATCCATTTTTCAAACTGACCGCCATCAAGATTTTTTTTTTTTTTCACCTTGCTGCTGTCTGTAGTTCCTCTGACTTAATATCGATTTTAAGCTGAAGGGACCACAGAAAAATCAGTATTTTCTGCTTCTATGTTAAACTTTTGGGGCTCCTCAAGACTTATGTCAGCTCCAGGGCTGGCATTAAGTTGGGCATGTCAAACATACTTATTTTTTACATAAGGCGGTAATAGCTATTAGCCTTATCAACATGGCATTTATACGTGATGAGTGCTATTAGCAACGTGCTAGTTTGGATGCATGTTTTGGACATGTTGATCCGCTTATTACATCATGGGTTATGCACATGTGACCAACTGTGGGTTAACCTGTGCACTAGCCCGAGTGCACAATATTGAATTGGCCTAGTAGGGACTTATGTACTATAGGTTAGCATGCATACTATTTACCATACACCTGGAATTGCATGCTATGCAACAAGCTTGCATGCTAACCAAATCCTGGCAACATTAGAATGTATGCACAGCTCAATAAAGGAATGTCAGATACTAATTAGGCTTCAGTAGGCACACATGAAATTGTATGCTTTTCTTCACACTCTATTATGTATGTGTCCACTAAAGGGGGCATTTTTTTATGCCTTGAATCAGGTGTTAAACATTAATGTGTCCACAAAGCCAAACTAAAATTTAACACTGGTGGGAGGTTGTACAGCCATTCCACTGTGATGCCAGTCAAGGGTCCCCATCCCATATGATAAGCCTCCTTCAAGAGAGGATACTCCTCCCTGACAAAGCTGGTCTGATTCCCACCCTGAATCATGGAACACCCCACTATTCCCCTTCAGAAACCTTTCCCTGGACCCCCACCAAACAACAACAAGACCTCCACCCCCATAAAATCACCCTCTTTGGAGGACACATCCCCCAACTCTCAAACCTCCCTTTCCAAGACAGAGCTAGCTGATCTCCCCACATTATGGAGAATACTACAGCATGAAGTTAGCTAGCAACATTTTGGATTTCATCGGGTTTGAGACAGGAGAGAGCCATGTTTCCTCCTGACTCAAAACTTAATTAAAATACTGTCAAAAGGGTAAATCTTAGAGCAGTTGGGGGATCCTCCAGGGGAGGGAGACTTCTTCTGAAGGATAATTTTTGGTAAAGGTCTCCATGGGTTGGGATCTTGTTCCAGCATGGTCTTGCTTGTTGGGGAACTCTTTTTGGAAGGAGCTTGCTCATCAAGACATCTATGGTTTTCTCTGTGAAGAATGGAGGAGGTCTTTCTCAGAGGAGTCTTGTTGGTAGGTAGTTTATTGGGGGCTTGAGGGAAAGATTTGCTCAGAGGATTCTTTTGGAGGGATAGTCTTGTTTAGGGGGTATCCTTGAATTATCTTCATGGACGTGCCTTTTTCAGGACAGTCTTGGTTGAAGAGGTCTTCCACTGGAAGACCACGGGGAAGACTCTTGCAGAGGAGAGGTAATATGGCTCAGAATGGAAATAGGCCTAACCTTAGGGAGCTCCTCCCCCAGAAGGTCTATTCTCAGTGGGGTGAGAAGGCCCAGACTGGATCAGGGATTATGAATTCCTCCATGATAACTGTCCCTTTCACTTTAGGATGGTTAGCACAGAGAATGTTGTGATATAGTGTGTGTGTACTACACTTTTTAGAGCATGCTAATTGTGTACTCCCATTAAAGAAGCTATATTTTAGTGGACACAAAATATTTAGTGCAGTGCCTGCTCAATTCCAATTTAGTGTGCATTCAAATTTTAGCAAGTACATGCTAAAAAAAAAAATTTGCACAGTTTTAGTGCATAGGCCCTTTATTATTTAGCAGCAAATTTGTAGAAATGTGACATGTTCTATATTGGAAGAGAGGGATAGAATCACTGAGGAACTGCAGAGATTGCAATGGCTCCTGTAACCACGGAGCACCAATGGCCATATTTACTAGTATCCTAAGACAAAGAAAGCAATGCAGAATTCTCTCATGTTTGTTTTTTGTTACATCTTTTTAATTGAGTTTCGCTTTGTTTATCAACTTTAACAATTGTCATGTGTCTCTAGACTATGAAAAGAATGTCATTAAATCCTATTAACGCATTAGGAATAAAACCTTCTAATAGGCATAAGAGATTTTGAGAGGCAGCTTATTTCTGAGCAGATTTAATATCACTAAATTAAACAAGTGTGAATAGGAGGATGAATCTTATTAAAAACTCAAATCTGATTACATATGAAAATTATTGGTTCTTTTATCTAATAAATTATCCAGTACAGACCTGGACACAAGATATAAAAAAAAAACCCAACAGACTATAACTGTCCTCTATAAAAACTGACAAAAGAAATTAAATATAATGGTGGGGAGTGATGGGGGGGGAATAAAGTCTTTTTATGTAAGTCACATCATGAATTACTTAAATCACTGTTATAAACATTTGAGAAAACCTGCACTAAGTACTGCTGAAGTAGGAATTTTGTATTCTGTTGGGGGAAAAGAGTCAATATGGAAATAGCAATGTTAATATTTTTTACGAAAATGCCATTCTGGTCCTTTTTGTTATAAATTTTTGCAGCGTATGCTGGTGGTTGTTGATTCTATCTCCAGAAGGGTAATGCAAATTTAAGCCATCTGCCACCCATTCTGCTGAGAAAGCTGTAACTACAAACAATGGGCCAGCAGCATTTGAATACTAAAGCATAAACTAGATGGTTATATTAAAGCAAAACAAAAAAAAGAAAAAAGTCTTACTTTCCCATGTATAGACCATTCTTCACAATCTACTCATAAAAATGCATTTTTAATATTTTTGGGTAATAAAGCTCACTGGGGAACATATAAAACAGTAGGAGAATTTTCTCATAACTTACTTGAGAGTACAAATCATGTTAAATAATTGAAACTGATGGCAATACTCATACTGTCTGAAGTTAAGAAGACACAGTTTACAGAAAAGGATTAAAATATAATTTTTATGTTTAAATATTCAGACTGTTAATTGATTTTGATAAGGCATTAGAATATATCACCACAAAATCACAATGAATGAGGCTGCACCTCAGAGGTTTGCTTGCTTTCATTGATGACATTCCTGATACACAAGTGCCTGTTATTATCCTGTCAAATCCTGCTTTTTGCAGCACTTGAAAGATACCATTTTACAAGGGCTGTGTACGGCACAGATGGATCCTAGCGTGCCAGTCACAATTTGAAATGTAATCATAAGCAATGTATCTGTAGCATTCATGTCACATGAATTTAAATATGTAAAGCTTTTGATTAAAAACTGATAAAAGCATAACTTCAAAACTACATTAGTGAAATACAAAGTTGGCACAGGAATTCAATCCTGTAATCTCACACTTTGGGTGTGTTGCATAAAGGCCTATGCATGTACTAAAACGCACGTGAAAGACTTTTAGTCTGCAGTCAATTAAAAATGTAACATGCAAGCTAAACACCATTTCATAGGCTCTGCACTAAGTTTCCACATGAACATGCATAAAATAAGCCTCAATTGTCTATACCCTGTAGTAGTATAGAGGCCGATATTCAAAGGGCTTGTCTGGGTTACTTTTCAGTTATCAGGACAAAACCAGAGATTTAAATATTTTTCCCCATTCCCCAGTTACATTTTCACCATGTAACTAACTAAATGTAGCAGAATAAAAGAAGTGGGGAAGCTGGTTCACGGGAGTGACTTACATTTATGTGGTTAACTCTAGTCAGTAAAACTGCTTTCTTAGACCTAGATTCATCAAAAAGCTATAAATATAGCAAACGTAGCACCCTCGATATTAAAAAAAAAAAAGTGTGTGGTTAGGCTAATTTGCAAGCTCCAGCATCGCATAGGTAAATAATGTACAGTGCACTATGTCAGTGCACTGTGCATTGCATCAGTGAATTGCGCATTGCATCACCACGTGCCACGTCATTTTATGCGGCTAGCATAAATTATTGTGTGGTGCATTATTTTTTCAGTTTATATATCCTGGCTTCCTGCAGCTGCTTCTTTGAGAGAGTGTCAGGCATGGGATGGAGAAGTGAGGAGAGTTAGAGAGTGGTTTAGTGGGAGTAGGAGCTTTTTCTGATTCGATTACCTGAATGCATTGTCTGGTCTTCTGTTGCCATCTGTTTCCATTTACCTTAGTCTTTTGTCTTCTTTGTTGGAGTTGTTTTTGTTTGTCCAGTTTGTCTGGTGTGGAGGAGTGGCAAAGTGAGAAGGAGTGGTGTGAGTGGAGGAGTGAGGAGTGGTGTTGGTGGAAGAGTGGTGCTTGTGGTAAAGATGAGTAAGGAGGATGGAGCGTGAGAGGCATGGGGAGAGGAGGCGGGAGGATGAGGGCAGGAGTGCTAGGAGACAGTAGGAGTAGGGACTGGAGTAGAAATAGGCAGGAGGGAAGGCATAGGAATAGAGATAGGCAGGAGGGGGGAAGGGGATAGGCAGGCAAGGGCAAAAGGAGGAGGACAGCAGGCTAGAGGGCAGAGGGGAAGGGAGTTGGCAGGGCAGGGGCAGGAGGGAGGAGGAAGGGAGGGGAGAGGGGAGTGGGAGGGTCAGTGAGGAAACCTCTCTGGAAGCAGAAGTGGCACCCCCTTCTGGCAGGCAGGCAGCAGGATGCCCTCATCTCAGGACTATCAATTTCAGTTGCCAACTGGGCATCCAAGACCTTGAACGCATCCAAGGGCAACATAGCCCAGGGCATCTCCAGGCACAGTGGAGTCAAATGAAACAGGGTGCAGTTGGCCCACAAGTACCGAGACATCAAGGTGCAGTTGAAAGCCAAGGTGGTGGCCAGAAATAAATATATAAGGTGGACCATGGGAGGAGCCCCTTGTCCCATTGTCCTCACCCCAGTGGAGGAGCACCTTGTGTAAGGCTGGGATCAGATGTCTTTGAGGGTACAGCTGAGCGGCTGGAGACCTCACCTGTAAATGGGCAGGCTACAACAGGTGTACACATCATTTGGCATAGGATGCTCGCAATGCTTAAGAAGCAAAGTGCACCTCTGATGCCTAATGAAAAAAAGGATACTTGTTGCCATTGGTACTTATGTCTTATCTTTTGTTTCAACAGCTCTCACCCACAAAGTTGCCAGTCCCAGCCAGGAAACCCCAGGGACCAGCAGCACAGCAGCCTTTTTGCACAGGGCCTTCCTGATGGATGCCCAGACCCAGGTGAGCAAGGAAGAGGAGGAGCATTAGTAGCCACAGGCTCAGGAGGCATTGCAGATGCTGCAACCCCGGGGTTCACCTAGCCACTCAATGTGTCCCTCAACCTCTTTGGCTTCATGGAGGAACTTAGCCTTCAGTGGGAGCCAATAGATTTGTCACAACCTTGAGCCAGCACACCACAGTGCCAGCCTGAAGCACCACACCCTTGGCAGGGGCAGCCCAGAAGCCCCATCATGCCACATTTGAAGGCCCAAATTCCTGCACTTCACACCACCACCACCACCACTGGCATGAGGCCCAGCAGCAACACCAACAACATCCCCGCCACCAACAGAGGAGTCTATGCATAAGCAGCTGGAAAGTCTGCATGGGGTACACCTCAGACACATATGGGCAGAGCTAGTGCACCTTAGGAGGGCTGTCAACAGGCAGATCTAGTTCCTGTGAGATCAGACTGCCGCAAACATGCAGATTGTTACAACATTGGTCGCAGCAGTCAATAGTATGATGAATGTTCTAATGCAGATCCTGCAAAGCATGTCTGGGTAGCCATCTGAGTCTTTCCCAGCATCACTGGAGTCTACACACACCACAGCAGTCCCTGGGCTGACAGACACTGGAGGGTTAGGCTCCCAAAAGACATGCCCTCCCCCCAAGCGGCAAGCCACAATGTGGCAAGGGGCCATAAAGGACCAAAGGAGGTGGCATTGAATGCCAAATAAGAAGAGTTGTATCAGCAATCCTGCCGGGCTTCTCTACAGAGTTCCTGTGCTGGCTAGATGGAAGAAGCCTGCTGGGCCCATCCTTACTGCAGAGTTCCTATGCTAGTATGCAGAAGGGATGGTTTACTGTCAGCCATTGTGGTCCAGCAGCCCAACTCTAAAGCTCTCCTCAATGTTCTGCCCATATTACATCCTCCTTGATGCCACTTCCAATCACGGTCCAGCTGCTGCCTCTTCTCATCATGTTTCATCTCTTGCTCTGGATGCTGGTGTCTCATCTCATCTCCATTCATGCTGCTGCTGCCTCCATGCTATGGTGTCTTCTCCTTGGCCTCTTGCCTCCATGCTGCTGTGTCTTCTTGTGGGTCTCCTGCCTCCATGCTGCGCTGTTTGGTCCTGGGCCTTCTGCCTCCATGTTGAGCATTTGGTCCTGGTCCTGCTACCTTCTTGCTGAACTTTGCTGCCTTGGCCTGTCCCCTTGACTGCACTCTTTCAACATTTAAGACTAATCAGAGAAAATTATTTTTTACTCAATGCACAATTAAGCTCTGGAATTTGTTGCCAGAGGATGTGTTAGTGCAGTTAGTGTAGCTGGGTTTAAAAAAGATTTGGATAAGTTCTTGGAGGAGAAGGCCATTAACTATGTCATGGTTCCTCCAATCTGTGTACTCCCCACTGTGCTGTTTCCAAGGTCCAGCCCCTGTGAGAGCTTTCCTGGTCCCTTGAAAACTCAAATAGAAGTCCTTTGTAATTTATCCTCACAACTCCCCAGGCAGGGTTTGAACCCTCACAGTCTGGCTAGAAGGCAGATGCCCTCCCCAGTGAGCCAGCAACTCACCCTGCAAAGGCTGGCTTCAAAAGTTCCAACCAACCAACATCAAGTCCAAAGTTCAAAAGTCTGGCCCCATGGGCCTAACTGCCACCTCCCACTGTTTCTCTTGAGATATTTTCCTTGTCTCTTCAGATACAACCACCCGCTGGCAGTCTGTCAAACAATATCCTTAAGTAGGTACATCCAGATAGTAAAACAGTCTTTAGCTCCCAGCTCACCATCCTGGAAGTCATGGCAGCCATCCATCTTCCCTCTAAGCAGGAGCACCAAAGTTCCAGTCTTGCAGAGCAGCAGGTAACATGGTCCTTCTCCTTCAGTCCTCAGCAGGAGACTGAAACTGCTCGGTTAGGGAGTCTCTTTTATACTCTGTAAACCCCTCCTCTTCTGCCAGCTGATTGGTTCCGGGGAAGTCCCACCCTTAACCTCCCACACCTGTGTGTTTGTCTCTATGGTTACAGGGGAAGCCACCAGTGTATATCCTTGACTTTGTGTCACCTGGGTTTTCTTCCCCCTCCTTCTAGGACTTCAGCTCCAGGGAGGTTTTGTTCCTGGCTTTATTCTACCTACCCGCTCTAGCATAGTGACCCCGTCACAAACTACTATTAATCAAGTTGACTTAGGGAATGGCCTCTGCTATTACTGGCAGCATGGGATCTTCTTGGTGTTTGGGTACTTGCCAGGTTCTTGTGGCCTAGTTTGGCCTCTGTTGGAAACAGGATGCTGGGCTTGATGGACCCTTGTCTGACCCAGTATGGCAATTTCTTATGTTCTTATGATTGTCTGGGACCTTTTCCTAGCCATCACATAACAAGTCTGCTATCAGCTCCAACATTAGAGCCGTACTGTAGCTATTGAGGGTGCCACTTCTGCTTTCTATGTTCTTTGTTGTAATCATGATTGTGCCAAAAGGACAAGATGCTAAGCCTGTATATATAATGATGTTATTTCAAACAATGTATGTACAGGTCTACACAGAATGTGCTGTTCATTTAATTTACAATGTTTTGTGCTATTTGCTATCTTGTCCTTGCAGAATGTGATTACCTAAGACTTTGACTTTATTTCAAACAGTGGACTAGTTATCTTTGCTAATAAAGTGGTCGATGGTTTGAAAAATACACTTCCTGGATGGCTCCTTTCATTGTGTGGTTTTTGTGTTAACAGTTCACTAGGTGGAAGGTTTGCCACATGACCTTGCATGCTAGAATGCCCATGCACATTCCAACTAGCCACATATCTAGCAGGCAAGACCATATGGGCTAGGCCATACAACTGAATGTTCAGTATATGCTCCTATGGAAGACAGCAAGAGCTAAAGAGCTTATATGGGCCTGAATGTGAGATGGACAGTAGCTAGCTGCCCAACACAGTATACTGTGTACTTGTAGAGCTTGTGTGGTGTTAAGGGGAAGTTAGTCATCATCACACAAGACTTGATCTTTGGCACCCTCACTTTTGTCATGACTCAAAGGCTATCTGTACCCAACCATTTATACCTTTCACACTAAACCAAATATGACCTTTACTTGCTGATAGTTGGAACAGAGTATAAGCTGCTGTGTGAGAACTAGGGAAGAGGAGTGCCATGTCAAGAATGTCCACTGGCCAACAGCAGAGGCTTAGAGGGCCACTGCTGCTTGGGACCAGGCAGACTTTCACAGACAGGTTGGCATGGTTTGGGGATCTTTATAATGCATGTAAGATAAGGATGACCTTACAGGTAGTATCCAGATCCCAAAGGCAGCCCACTACAGGGATGGCAGTCAGTCGGTGGAAGTCTTCCTGGTCCCTCTAGGCCCTCTGCTCTTCACCTGTGGACATTCTCGACAAGACACTACTCCCTCACTTCTCCGCCCTAGTTGTCACACAGCTGCTGACACTGTTCCAACAGTCACCAAGTACAAGGTGGTGTCGAAGGGAAAGGTTGGTTAGTGTACAAGTGAAGTGCAGAAAGTACTAAGTAAACCCTGTCCACTAGATTCTGCAGCAGATATAGTTGCGCCACCTCTATGTATGCACAGGAAAGCTATTGATTTACACTTGTAAGTGCTGCCATGGAGAAGGCCGAAACTCTAGTAGATGTTAAGCGAGCTGCTAGAGCAGAGGGCACTTCAAGGAGTCCGTGCTGAGATGAGCACAATTGACGAGTGGGATTGTATATTCTCAATAGGGCATTAGCCCAAGGACATGTGTCAGAAGTCAGTAATTTCGCTACAATTAAACCAGCTCTGAAAACAATTCTATGATTGATTGGTAATCATTTCAGATTCAAAAGTACTGGTGTGAAATGCTGGTTTTGCTTAGTGCCTGAAATAAGGTAAGCTGCATAATTTAACAATAGTTGCAGTGGTTGTAAACTAGACACTGGCAAACCAAGATACATACCAATACAGTAATCAATCGTAGGAAAAATAATTGCCTGAACAATTAATTGAAAATCTGAGGCAAAGAGCAAATGCCTCAGACTAGCAATTACTTGGTTTAAAGAAGCCTGATCTGATCACGGATTGGATCTGAGATGTAAAAGACTGATGAGTATCAGTTAACACTCCCAAACTTTCAATTGAATCTGAAATAGAAAATGAGTGGTTCCCCACAGAAATCACTGGAAACGTTTTTGGAATATGGGATTGCTTAATAGCTATAAATTCTGGGCATCCAAATGGCAGATGAAATTTAATGTGGACAAGTGCAAGGTGTTGCATATAGGGAAAAATAATCCTTGCTGTAGTTACACGGTTAGGTTCCATATTAGGAGCTACCACCCAGGAAAAAGATCTAGGCATCATAGTGGATAATACTTTAAAATCGTCGGCTCAGTGTGCTGAAGCAGTCAAAAAAGCAAACAGAATGTTAGGAATTATTAGGAAGGGAATGGTTGAACTTCTGGTGATGATGTCACCCGGAGCGGAGGAGGAAGCTTGAGCTCCGTGGTCCCCTGCGGGTCCTCCCCCCTTGATTGCCCTAAAACGACTGGCATTTCAAGCAAATTTTGCTTTGGAGGGTTTTTGCAGCTAGATGAACCCCCGAAGTGGCCGTTTACAACTCCCTGGAGGGTGGATGCTGGCGGATTGCCATTGGGCTCGGAGCAGTAGCGGCGCGGCCAAGATGGCGGTCACCATGCGGTGAGGTCTGCGCTTTACACAGCCACGGCCCGGCAGCATTTCTTTTTTAAAAAAAAACTTGTGGCTACCATCCGAAGGGTCGGGAGACCAGACAAAGTGTCCAAGGGGACAATAACATTCCGCAATTGGCAGGAACGGCAACCGGGCCGGGATGGCCTCACTCTTCGGTAGTACAATATCCCATCCTGCACTATCAGGCTTTGCTGTTGTACTGCTGCCCAAGGAGTCCACCCTTACCATTTGGAGGAAGGGGCGATGCTCCAGAGGAGCGCGCGGAAGAGTGTCGTCTGTCGGTCTCACGTCCCGGCTGTCAAGATGGCAGAGGCCCCTGCAGGCACAAAGGTTCTTGATTCGCTGTCTGCAGATGCACTTCTTCAAATCTCTCAAAGTGTCACAGCAGCCTTAGACCTTCGTCTCACCAAAATATAAGCACCTATGGACGATATCAAATCGGCGTTGGAAGGTCAGACAAAATGGTTGGATGAAGTGGAAATGTTCTGTTGGACCATGGAGACCGGCTGGGCGAGTCGGAGTGCAGTGTGGAAGCACTACAAGCTACCCAACGAGACTTGCTGGCCAAAATTAAAGATTTAGAAGACAGAAGTCAGAGGAACAATATCCGTATTATCGGGGTTCCAGAGTCAGTCAAAGACAGTGAGTTGTCCGAATTTGTGGAATCTTGGTTGCCGAGACAACTGGGTCTGGAGTTTTCTGTGACACCGATGGTCTGCGAACGAGTTCACTGAATTGGAATTTTACGGTAAGGAGCAAACAGACCAAGACCGGTGCTAGCAAAAATATTGAACTGGGCACATAAAACGCAGATCATGCGAGCTTCTAAGCAGGCGTCCATAGACTTTCAAGGCCATAAGATACTTCTATTCAATGATTTCTCATCGGCGACAGCGGCGCAACGAAAAACCATGTCCCCGGCGTGTACAGAGTTGCATAAGCGAGGCATCAAATTTGGGTTGCTTTATCCAGCTAAGCTGCAAGTTTTCCATGATAACAAGGTTCTTTTCTTCACCTCCAGAGATGCTGCGGACAAATTTATAGCTACCTTGCCAACAACAGGGGCAGAATAAATGTGGATTGTTGTAAGGAAGCCCTTTTTGTAGCGGAATAGAGGCAGGAAAGCTGAGGATCCTGGTTCTTGTTACGCAACTCTTATTCTCACCTTGGGGATCGACTGGAGATGTCACATGTTTTTGTAGCTGAAGCATGTTCTCATCTGACTATGCTATGGTGTCCGAGACCCTGGAGTGCAACTGACAAGTTGAGGTCCCCTTGATGGGGGGCCACGTGGCTTCATTATGCCTCTAAAATGCTGTTAATGTTGCTTGATCCTTTGCACAAGTTATGTCATTTGGGGGGGGGGGTGTAGGGGGCCTAGAGGGGGGCCTTCTTTTCACTACTGCTTCCAGGAATGGGGGTGGGAGGAATGGCTCTGAGCCTCTTGGGGCAGGTGTTCGTGTTGTGGGTTATGTGTGTCTGTGAGTTGGTATGGCTGTGGTTTGTGTGGTGTGAATGGTGTGCTTGGGTTGAGAAATTCAGTCTGCTGGGTCTGGGGTGGGAAGGGGTGGGAAACCTGGGAGACATCCCTCTCATCTGGGTGATAAGGCAGTTTTTTGTGGACATTGACCTATATTTTTGGAGGTCATTTCCTCATGATCCTGGGGGCTTAGGCTGGGGAGCCCCGGGATCTCTTTTTGTTGCCATGGCGGCTCTGTCGCATCCTATTGGTACTATTTTTTAAGTACTTTCGGCTATGGCTACAGTAAAATGTACATTAGGGATGTGAATCGTTTTTTGATGATTTAAAATATCGTCCGATATATTTTAAATCGTCAAAAATCGTTAGGGCCACGATACAATACCAATTCCCCCGATTTATCGTCAAAAAATCGTAAATCGGGGGAAGGGGGAGGGCAGGAAAACCGGCACACTAAAACACCCTAAAACCCACCCCCGACCCTTTAAATTAAATCCCCCACCCTCCCGAACCCCCCCCCCCAAATGCCTTAAATTACCTGGGGGTCCAGCGGCGGTCCGTAGCTAAATCGGGGGAAGGGGGAGGGCAGGAAAACCGGCACACTAAAACACCCTAAAACCCACCCCCGACCCTTTTAATTAAATCCCCCACCCTCCCGAACCCCCCCCCCCAAATGCCTTAAATTACCTGGGGGTCCAGCGGCGGTCCGGAACGGTCTCCTGCAATTGAATCGTGTTGTCTTCAGCCGGCGCCATTCTGCACCGCCATTTTGCAAAATGGCAGCGCAAAATGGCGGCGGCCATAGACCAACACGATTCAATTGCAGGAGACCGTTCCGGAACCCCCGCTGAACGACCTCCTGCAGTCGATCTCCTGCCGGCGCCATTTTCCGTACGGAAAACGATTTGCGGCAGGAAATCGCTCCCGGACCCCCGCTGGACCCCCAGGGACTTTTGGCCAGCTTGGGGGGGCCTACTGACCCCCACAAGACTTGCCAAAAGTCCAGCGGGCAGGAAAACCGGCACACTAAAACACCCTAAAACCCACCCCCGACCCTTTAAATTAAATCCCCCACCCTCCCGAACCCCCCCCCCCCAAATGCCTTAAATTACCTGGGGGTCCAGCGGCGGTCCGTAGCTAAATCGGGGGAAGGGGGAGGGCAGGAAAACCGGCACACTAAAACACCCTAAAACCCACCCCCGACCCTTTAAATTAAATCCCCCACCCTCCCGAACCCCCCCCCAAATGCCTTAAATTACCTGGGGGTCCAGCGGGGGTCCAGAACGACCTCCTGCAGTCGAATCGTGTTGGTCTATGGCCGCCGCCATTTTGCGCCGCCATTTTGCACTTTTGGTGGGAGGGGATTTCAATATGGTAGCCAACAAATTGGAAGACTGCAAACCTCCTAAATCTGTAGAACCTAATGACATCCATAAAGGCCCTAATTTTATATGCCATGAATTGCTCCTGTTGGACATTTGGAGGGCGTTGCATCCTGGAGAGCAGGATTATACTTTTTTTTCACATCCTCACGGGTTCTATTCCCGTTTGGATTATTTTCTGATTTCGGAATTCCTGTTCCCCAAGGTGACAACTGCTACCATAGGCACCTTTGCCTTATCAGATCATGCGCCAATCTCTGTTACCGTAACATTGGAACGTATTCCTAAGCCCCCTTTTTCTTGGCGCATGTCCCCCGGGCTGTTCTTGGATAAGGAGTTTTCTCGCTACCTTGTAACCCGTTAGGAAGAATATATGCTTCTAAATAATACTTCTGATATCTCACCACGGGTTCTATGGGAAGCAGGTAAAGCAGTAATGCGGGGACACATTATAGCCTATGTTGCTACCCAGAATAGGAAGCGTAATGCTGCGATTCTTAAACTAACTGAAGAATTGAAACAGGCACAGCTCCGGCATATTAGTGCCATGTCAGAATCTAGCGTGAAGTAGACGAGCTGAGGGAAACTCTACAAATGCTCTTGTTTCAGCGAGCATCCAAGTCTATGAGATATTATAAATATCAGTCGCTATGGTAATCGGCCCAGTAAGTTGTTGGCCAGTTTGGTTAGGGCGAGTGGCCCCAAATCTCTCATAACAAGTATTAGGGATAGGTTTGGGTCCATTCAAAACACTTCCACAGCAATTATGGAGCATTTTCTGGAATACTATAGTGGGCTTTATGGGAAAAAGGATAGCCATATCCCATCAAGAGAGTCTTTCTTTTCTGATCTTCCTTGGCTGCACCTTACTGAGGCGCAGATTCTATCATTAAATATGCCTGTAACTGATTCTGAAATTCATGCCGTTATACACGGTCTCAAGTTGGGTAAGGTGGCTGGACCAGATGGCCTGGGGCCGGAGTTTTATAAGAATTTGAAATTCCCCATTTTACCTGCGCTATGATCATATTATAATAGTTTAGTACAGGAGAATCCGGTTACCCTCGCAGAAAATCAATCCACTATAGTGTTGCTCCCCAAGCCTGGGAAGGATTTACAGGAAGTGGGCTCGTATAGGCCTATCTCTCTTATAAATGGAGACTTAAAAACATTGGCAGCAGTGCTGGCGGCCAGATTGAGTCTCCTTTTGCCCTCCGTAATACATGGTGACCAAACCGGCTTTATTAAGGGGCGTCAAGGCGTTAAAAATGTGAGGCGCCTGATTGGCCTATTAAATTTTCACTCTAACACCGAAGCCCTGGTGCTGAGCTTGGATGCGGAAAAAGCTTTTGACTCCCTTTCGTGGGACTATTTATTTTGGGCTTTGCAAGCATATGGCATATCAGGCTCCTTTTTAGCTTGGTTGCAAGCCCTGTATGCTAATCCGAGTGCCAGGTTATTTATCAACGGTACTTTGTCAGAAGCTTTCCCTATACTATGTGGGGTGCGCCAGGGATGCCCTTTATCCCCTCTATTATTTGTATTAGCCTTGGAACCTTTGGCTATTAAGTTGCGGTTGGAGGATAGGTTTCGAGGCATCCGTATAGGCCGTCACCAAATGAAGTTAGCAATGTTCACTGATGATATTTTGTTGTTTGTGGGGCAACCTCGGACTAGCATCCCCGTCATTATTCAATGTTTTAATGTTTTTCACTCCATTTCGGGCCTGACCATTAATTTTTCTAAATCAGAAGCGCTCTTTCTTGACCCTGGGGTACAACAACATTGGCAGGGAGGGTTCCCGTTCACGTGGGCTCCGAATAAACTGAAATATTTGGGGGTATGGATTTCTCAAGACCCTTTGGATCTTTATGCTTTAAATATAAAAAGCACACAGGTAGACTTAGATGCTCAACTGAAGGCTTGGCGCTCTCTGCCCCTTTCTCTTTTTGGTAGAGGTGCTCTTATTAAGATGGTCCTTATGCCTAAGCTCCTTTATAAATTGTATATGTTGCCCTGCTGGCTTTCTAGCAGAGATTTAAAGTGGGTGCAGTCTTCTTTTCAAAAATTTCTTTGGGCAGGAAAAAAAGCAAGGTTACACTATCAGGTGTTGATGTCTCCGAGAGGGGAGGGTGGACATGGCCTGCCAGATGTTCAGTTATACAATGCGGCCTGCCAACTTCAATTTGTAGGGGAATGGATCCTTGATGACTATGCATATTGTGAGGATGGATTGGTTAGCAGTATGGTTGCACCTTGGTCCCCTTTGTACTTGATTTAGGCTAGTCCTAGGGCTTATAGGACATTAAATATCCCTCGTACTCTGGTACAACCATGTCGTCAGGCCTGGCGATGGATACGGTCCAGAGGAGGACTGTCGGGTCTTTCTTCTCTTTTCATGCCATTAATGGGCAACTTGGACTTTCTTCCAGGCCGTGACAACTACTTTCTTTTTGACACATGGCTGCAGAAAGGTTTAGCGTTCATTTTTTGCTTCTATGTTACGGACTCGCCCATGGTACATGATTTTGCATTTTTGGCCCGAGAATATGACTTACCAGCTAAACATTTCTATGCATATTTACAGACCCATCATTATCTCCAATCCTTTCACTGGACTGAGGAGTCATATCGTCGGGAGTCAGCCTTTACACAATGTTTTTTTGATAGGGCATTAAAGCGTAACTCCATCAAAGGTTGATGCGAGTTTGGTAAATCATATCTCTCTGCGATGCATGTGGCTTCTTTGGCGCGCTATTGGACAGAGGCGTGGAACATGGATATATCTACTTCTTATCTGCTTTCATGTTTTAAGCTTATGCCCAAAAGCCTACCAGATCTCTCTCTTCAGGAATTACAATTTAAGATTTTGCACCATATTTTTTGCGATGATGTTCGTCGTTGCCAGATGGGATGGCTACCCAACCCAAAATGTGTTAAATGTCATCAGGTGACAGGTACTTTGGCACATAGATTGTTTCTATGCCCTGTTCTGAGACCTTTTTGGATGAAGATCCTTACAGTAGTAGCTCAATGCACTGGCTCGTCTATTGGTTGAACGGGCAAGTTATTTCTTTCTGGTTTACGAAGAATTCTTCCCTCTTACAAATTATCTTTGGATAAATTTGGCCATACGGCCATATTACTGGCATACCGTACGATCTTAGCTGACTGGATAACACCAGATAAGACGCCCAACCTGCGGGCGTGGTTTGGGCGGCTGACCTTTTCAATGCAAATGGAGCGACTGGTTGCCATGGACAGTGAGAGAGAAAGGGATATGCTATACCAGTCTTGTTGGTCAGTTTGTTATGGCCTACTGCCATCAGACCTTCAACCTACTTTAACCGCCGCTGGTTATCATCCCTCTTGGAAATGACTTGCTTTGAGATCATTGTACATTACAAGGATGACTGAACTCTGCAAGGGCATGTAACATTGTTTCTTTTTACCAATGTTGGACAGTGTTAGTTATGTGAGGAGTGTCTCCCAGGGCAAAAGGGGGGGGTGGGGGGGGTGGGGTGGTAAGTGTAGTGTGTGGAATGTTAGTGGACATTTGTGGTGTGACTGGGTGGTGGGATATGCTTGGAGTTTAATCTGTTTCTCTTGGTCAGGAGGACCACAAAAGGAGAGTCCACGGGGTGTTGTTATAATTGGCCTCGCTATCCTTGGAAATTGTTCTTGAAATGTGTTGTCTTGATAATATTTGATTTCAATTGTGCACTATTCTCTTAAGTTTGGGTTCTGGATTGTACCTGTGTTGCTCTCTAATAAAAAAAGGATTTTGACAAAAAAAAAAAAAAAAGGAAGGGAATGGTTAATAAAACGGAAACTGTCATAATGCCTCTATCGCTCCTTGAGTTCCGTGTACAGTTCTGGTCGCCGCATCTCAAAAAAGATATAGTTGTGATGGAGAAGGTACAGAGAAGGATAACCAAAATGATAAAGGGGATGGAACAGCTCCCCTATGAGGAAAGGCTGAAGAGGTTAGGGCTGTTCAGCATGGAGAAGAGACGGCTGAGGGGGGATATGATAGAGGTCTTTAAGATCATGAGAAGTCTTGAATGAGTAGATGTGAATCGGTTATTTACACTTTCAAATAATAGAAGAACTAGGGGCATTCCATGAAGTTAGCAACTAGCACATTTAAGACTAATTGGAGAAAATTCTTTTTCACTCAATGCACAATTAAGCTCTGGAATTTGTTTCCAGAGGATGTGGTTAATGCAGTTAGTGTAGCTGGGTTCAAAAAAGCTTTGGATAAGTTCTTGGAGGAGAAGTCCATTAACTGCTATCAATCAAGTGTATTTAGGGAATAACCACTAATATTAATTACATCAGTAGCAAGGGATCTTACTGTTTGGGTAATTGCCAGGTTCTTGTGGCCTGATTTGGCCTCTGTTGGAAACAGGATGCTGAACTTGTTGGACCCTTGGTCTGACCCAGCATGGCAATTTCTTATGTTCTTATTTTATGTTTTTGTCTTATTTAATGCTAGCTTATTAGGCTGGACCAGGACTGAACTGAAGAAAGACAAATGTTTTAAAGGTCCATTGTCTCCTTCCAGGTATTGCACAGACGAATAAAAAACTGTATATAGTCTGCGTACATTTTGTAGCCCTCACAAACAGTTGCAAGCACTTTTGCAATTGGGGCCAAATAAATAATAAATAGAACTGCTGAAAGAGGGGAACCTTGTGGGACTCCCATATTTATTTATTTATTTGTTTGTTTGTTTGTTTATTTATTTGTTAGGTTTTCTATACCATTGTTTAGACTAGCCATCACAACTGTTTACAAAATGTAATATAAGACATCCAATAAAAATAGAAATAGAAATAAGATAAACTAATAAACATAAAACAAGGTTGATAAAAGGTATAGGAATTGTTTGTGATGTTTCATTATTACATTTTATCTGAAAAGATAGATTCTTAATAAAGGAGGTAAACCATTCTAAAATTTTTCCAATAATGCAGCATTTCTGTAAGCGACTGTATCGAAAGTGGTGGAGATATCAAGGGACACTAGGAGAAATTCGCTCCCACTATCAAGCCCTCTACGGAGATGTGTCAGTAAGAGATAGGAGCAAAAGCTCTGAACTCAGATTTTCTAAAACCAAATTGATGGGGGTCTAAAATCTCATTTTCTTCCAAATGAGCTGTTTTTTGTGTCAAAGCAAAGTTCTCAATTACCTTTGTAAGAAAAGGTAAGGCAGAGATGAGTCTGTAATTGCTTAGCTCAGTTGAGTCAGATGTAGGTTTTTTTAAATTAGTTTTACTGTCGTCTTTTTGAAAATGTCTGGAAAATATCCTTCCTCAAAAGACTTATTTACAGTTGCAGTCAAGATGGGACTCAATCTCTCTCTCTCTTGAGGCTTTAAAAAGGGCCACGAACAATTACTCAAAGGGCAGATACAGTATTCACTTCTGAAAGGGCAGATATACAGTATTCACTTCTGAAACAGCCTGTCTAACCTCAAGCTGTGAGGTATACAAGAAAGAAGACCAAGTATTAAGATTTGGGAACTAGATGAAGAATATCAAATTGTCACACTTATGAAATTCAAGCACATTTTTTCAATCTTCAATTAAAAAAATCTCAAGAACAAATCAGCATTTGAACTACTTTTCTTATTATTGGAACCTCTGTTGGGATGCCCTAACTCTAATGCTTCTTTAGTATCCTTTGAAGATACCTCCCTCCGAACCATGTGCTTTTCCGTTTGTTCTAGTTTAAAAACGGTTCTATCTCCTTTTTAAAAGTTAGCACCAGCAGCCTGGTTTCACCCTGGTTAAGGTGCAGCTCATTCCTTCAGACAAGACTCCCCCTTCCCCAAAAGGTTCCCTCTTCCTTGCACCATCATCTCATCCACGCATTGAGACTCTGGAGCGCTGCCTGCCTCTGGGGACCTGCACGTGGAACTGGGAGCATTTCAGAGAACGCTACCCTGGAGGTTCTGGATTTCAGCTTTCTACCTAAGAGGCTAAATTTGGCTTCCAGAATCTCCTTCCCAAATTTTCCTATGTTGTTGGTGCCCACATGTACTACAACAGCCGGCTCCTCCCCAGCACTTTCTAAAATCCTCTCTAGGTGACGCGTGAGTTCCGCCACCTTCGCACCAGGTAGGCAAATTACCAGGTGATCCTCATGCCCACCAGCCACCCAGCTATCTACATTCCTAATAATCGAATCACTAACTATGATGGCCAACCTAACCCTTCCCTCCTGGGCAGTAGCCCTGAGAGACACATTCTAGGTGCAAGAGGACAATGCACCACCTAGAGAGCAGGTCCTTGCTACAGGATCATTTCCTGCTGCACCAGGTTGATTCTCTCCAATCATGAGAACTTCCTCCTCCAAGGCAGCACCAGGGCTGCCAGACTGGAGTTGGGACTTGGCTACTATTTCCCTGAAGGTGTCATCTATATACCTGTCTGTCTGCCTCAGGTCCTCCAGGTCAGCCATTCTAGCCTCCAGAGATCAGACTCGTTCTCTGAGAGCCAGAAGCTCCAGTGTTGTTGAGGAAGTGTCAGGTGGAAGCAGGAGTCAAACCTCAGTGTTGTTGTTGGAGAAGTATTAGAAGGAAGCAGGATTTGTCAAGCACTAGGGTTATTGGGGATATAACAAGAGGAAGTAGACTGAGTCAGGCCCCAGTGTTGCTGTTGAGGATGTGTCATGAGGAAGCAGACTGAGTTAGGCCCCACTGTAGTTGTTGGGCACATGATAGGAGGAAGAAGGAGGTGTTGTTGTTGGGGACATGTCATGAGGAAGCAGGATGAGTCAGGCCCCAGTGTTTTTTGGGAGGTGTCAAGGGGAAGAATGAGAAGTGAAGCTTCACTGTTGTTGGAGATGTGTCAGGAGGAAGCAGGAAGCAACAAGCCACAGTGTTTTTGTTGGGGACATGTAAGGAGGAAGCAGGAAGAGTAAAGCCCCAGTGTTGTTGTTGAGGAGGAAGTAGGCCGAATCAGCCCCAGTGTTGATGTTGGGGACATGTCATGAAAAAGGAGGCTGAGTCAGGCCTCAGTTTTGTTTTGGGGACACGTCAGGAGGAAGCAGGCTGAGTCAGGTTCCAGTGTTGTTGTTGGGGATATGTCAGGAGGAAGAATGAGGAGAGGTCCCTGTGTTGTTTTTGGGAAAGTATCATGAGGACCTAGGCTGTCAATCCTCAGTGTTGTTTGGGACATGTGTTGGGGAAGCAGGCTGAGTCAGGCCTCGGAGGCAGCAGTAGTGTGTTTGCAAAAGTGTGGTCCAATTGAAGGTGTTGGGACACAGCAAGTCTCAAAGTTTTGCCTGATTTGCAGTCTTCTTATGCCAAGGTTCAGCCTGCTGCGATGTCTTCCCTCCAGTGGGAGTCCTCAGCAAGCCTTGATCACTACCTTGCCAGTTACCTCCTCACTGATATACTACACCCAAGCCTCAGCCCTATTTAACCCAGCCTGCTCAATGACTCAGTGCCTCTTTATTGAGTCCCCTCAGCTATCTGATCTGGCTACTCTTTCTTTATTATCATGTCCTGCTTTGCCTTTTGACCTATCTGGGCCTTCTGCCTTGTCTAGTCATGTATCCTCCGGGCCTCCTGTCTTGTCTAGTCTTGTGGTCTCTGGGCCTCCTGCCTTGCTTTGTGGCCTCTTTTGGCTTCTCACCTTGCTCTGGGCCCTTACAGGCCTTCTTGCCTTGCTCTACAGCCTGTTAGGCCTCCCTGTCATGCTCTGTGCCTTCCTAGGCTTTTCTGCTTAACTTAAGGCTTCCGGACCTACTAGGATTTCATTGTCCAGTCTTGTGCCCTGTTGGGATTTCTTGTTCCTTGTTACCTGTCTAAGTCCTGTCCTTGAATAGTCCAGTCCTTTCTTTGTCTAGCCTTGTCTTGCCCAGTCCAGTTCAGTCCTTTATTTCCAGGCCTTGCCCTTGTCCTATGCCTCAGATTCAGCCCTCAGCCAGTATTTGGGCCTAGCCCTCAGCTAGTACCTGAATCCAGCTTCCATCCTGTGCTTGCTCTGCCTTGTCCAGCTTTCCCTGCCTCATCCAGCCTATGCTTAACCTCAGCTCCCTCCATGCCCAGATGTTATAGAGAAAACAGGTCCTACTGGTCCCCAGAATCCAAGGGCTCAACCTACAGGGAAAAGGGTTTGATATGTAGACCAGCTCCAGTCTGTCACTGCAGCCCTGTACTGTCTCTGGGGGGGTGCTCCCTGACTCCAGCCTGCCAGTCAATGACAGAACGAAAAGGCCAAACAACCCACATAAGAGTGGGGTGAGGGTTCCCTACCAACCCAGTGAGTCCAAAACAGATTTTAATCATTCTGCTACTGATATTGGCAATTGTGTTTCTGCCCCAGCACCTCAAGCCATTCCAGATTCCATGCATCATTTTGTTTGTCCTGCCTGTCAAGTTTGGAATCCTTCATATTATTTAGAATGCATTGTCCCTAATTTTAACTTGTGGGACTATACTAAATGTTGGTCTACAAACTGCATCTGTAAATGCCTATAGCAGTTGTGTTGCAAAGCAACCAGATCCTAAGTTATGGATTCCACTTCTGATGATACAATTGTATCCCAGACCCTAACTTATTGGAAATGCAACAAATGTACAGCTAAAAATTCTCTGATATTTCCAGACTGTATGGGATGTGGTTCCTTTACTCCTACCTAGTGGAAATGTAAATGCATTCCTGGGTACATGCCTTCTGACAGCCTGTCCATTTTGTTCTGCAACTAGATCAGCATCCAATTCACAGTTAAGAACATAAGAACATGCCATACTGGGTCAGACCAAGGGTCCATCAAGCCCAGCATCCTGTTTCCAACAGTGGCCAATCCAGGCCATAAGAACCTGGCAAGTACCCAAAAACTAAGTCTATTCCATGTTACCATTGCTAGTAATAGCAGTGGCTATTTTCTAAGTCAACTTAATTAATAGCAGGTAATGGACTTCTCCTCCAAGAACTTATCCAATCCTTTTTTAAACACAGCTATACTAACTGCACTAACCACATCCTCTGGCAACAAATTCCAGAGTTTAATTGTGCATTGAGTAAAAAAGAACTTTCTCCAATTAGTTTTAAATGTGCCACATGCTAACTTCATGGAGTGCCCCCCCCCCCCCCCCAGTCTTTCTATTATCCAAAAGAGTAAATAACTGATTCACATCTACCCGTTCTAGACCTCTCATGATTTTAAACACCTCTATCATATCCCCCCTCAGCTGTCTCTTCTCCAAGCTGAAAGGTCCTAACCTCTTTAGTCTTTCCTCAAAGGGGAGCTGTTCCATCCCCCTTATCATTTTGGTAGCCCTTCTCTGTACCTTCTCCAGTTTAATGTGCATAATGTATTAAAACCCTCTGATGCTGTGGTTTCTTTTCTTCTACTAATAGTTTAAAAGGCATGTGATCTGCTGAGGAAGCTCCAAGTCCAGCTCCTTTGAAAACCACAGCTCATCCAATCACAGGTAAAACCAGCTACAGAGAATAAAAACCAGCACATGTAAGAGGAAAATTCTACTTTAATACCCAGTACAGTCTCCTTGAAAAACATAGTTAATTCAATTATAGCCTGCCAGCTTAAAACCACAGCACATCCAGACAGGTAAATCCAGTCACAGAGAATTAAAACCAGCCCTTGCAAAGGTTAATTTTGTTTCAAAACCCAGAATAGCCTCGTTGAAAAGTGCAGCTAATTCAAGCACCACTTGCTAGCTTAATTTAAATTCCTTATCAGAAAAGGCATATTCTCTTCCTCTGTGCAGTACAGCTTCAGGTCTTCTGCCTCAATTTCACATGGTAGAAATTTTAAAACAAACAGAACTAGTTGATTCAGTCCCGAAAACCTACTAGCCCTCAGTTGTAGGTAATAAACTGCTAACGAGGTCAGCTCAAACTCATAGGAAAGCAGCGTGTGCCTTCTCTGAATCTCTCTGAGTGTACAAGGCTCAGGAAATAACTCCAATCCTGTTGCACTGAAGCTACTCCAGATTGCTGTTCTTACCACAGCTGCAGATCTGCCTTCAGGGAAATCTAGTGCCTCTGTTCAGTCATTATGTACTATGAAAATGCCTTTAATGTCATCTGCACATTCTATTTCATCTTCCCAGCCTGAGGGAATAGTGATTCCATCTACTCCACTCCAAGAAAGACCCAGCTCAGCAGATCCTCTTCTGAAGAATTCCATTTTGACTGTCCCAGTTACCCAGTGCCAGAAAGACCCTGACCCATCCAATCAGTGCGAGAGACCCAGTCCCAGCCATCCAGCCTCAGAGGGCCTTGAACCAACAGTCCAGCCTCCAAAAGACCTTGAAGCAATGGTCCAGCCTAAGAGGGACTTTGAATCTGCTGCCCAGTCATGGAGAGATGCCAGCACAACCACTCAGCACCAGAGGAATTCTGGCTCAGTACCTCAGATATCCAGAGATAAATTTCCCGAACTCCACCTAACACGCACCATCAATAATCTCTCTGCTTAGAAGCTGTATATAGTGGACTCCATATTTATATTGTACACTTGTATATAATTAACCTCCTCTATCTCTCTTTATTTCTTACAATCCCAGTTCATAAGCCCTTGTTAATTGTAACTGCATCTCTTCATCACGTTTATTTATGTTTTTGGTTGTATTTTTCGCACCCCTGTTTTCTGTAAACCGACATGATGTGAACGAGTTCTTGAATGCCGGTATAAAAAAACCTTAAATAAATAAATAAAATAAATAAATAATTTAGTGCATCAGTGCCAGAGAGGCTCTGGCCTCATGCTTCAATGCCAGAGACACCCTGTTTTAGTACTGCAGTACTCCAGAGCACTTGCTTCAGCAATCCAGAGCACCTGATTCAGCACCTCAGTGCTCCATAGTACTTGATTCAGCACCTCATGACGGCCCAATAATGATGCCCTAGGAGACCCTGCACACCTATCTCCATTTCCACAGACAGATCATGCAAGGGTGTCTACTGCTCCACTAGCCTCTGCAGCATCATGTAGGTAGAATTTCAGAGGGTGCCCACATCTTAAATGAGATGCTTGTGAGGCATCTCAAAATACTCCTGCTTTTCGTGGAGAAGCTGCCCTGCCTTCAATCTGCGGGGGAAGTGCCCAGCTATTTTCCTACACTTGTCTATTAAATCATGCAGGTAGACATTCTCTGGATCCCTGGACCCTAGTCCCAGGGCCTCCCTCACTGCTAGGTGCAGTGTGAGCAAAGCATAGTACACCCTGATATCCCCTGTCAGATACTGCCTTTACTAAGTTAGAGCCACTGTCAGTGAGAAAGAACCCTGCATTTCAACTACTGACTCAATGATCCAGCTGCCAGCCCTCTAGAATTTCTCAAATGGCTCCTAAAATATTGGCCAAGGCATGGGGCTCATCCATCAGGTGAGTGTGCAGCAAAGCCCACCTATGCCCTGATAGTCTGTGGAGCCCCTGTAGAGCTGCTGTCTCCCCCACCTCAGCAGCTCCACCAATGTGCCATCAAAGAGAGGAAGGAGTGTGAGATGTTTGTGGATGACTAGATGTTGCTAGTGAAGAGCACACTGCTCCCCTGTGCCTTCACCAGCAGTGCCTGGATGTGATTATGGTAATAACTGTACAAATTGGGGTTGACCTTTCTAGTGAAAGTGATCTTGGAAGGCCCTTTATATTTTGACACTAACACCTGCAACATACCCCTGAAACCCACGTTCTCCACTACTTGCAGGGGCTGATCATCTACAACAATCATCTCGCCAATGCTCTTGGTCACCACGTTGGATGCTGCCTGCCTCTTTCCCCCATGAAAATGAGACCAAACACTACCACATTTCCTCCATTGTGGGCTCTCACTTCTGACGTATAGCTGGAGACTGCTGCTGCTGGCCCGCCTCCTGACTGGTTAAAGGAGCCTAAGGCCCCTTTTCAAACAGTGTCCTCTGGCTTGCAGAAGGGGTCCTCTGGTTACTGCTACTACCAACCCCAGCTACATATTGAAGGGGATGTTGCTACTTCAGGAGATGCCCCATCCCAGAATTATTTAAATGGCCCAGTTGCTTCCCTCAGCTGAGCTCCTTCGTGCAATATGAGGGTCTTCCCTCATTTGAAAATTCCTCCAGCTCACAGATTTCTTTCATGATCCCTTGCCTCTGTCTGAATCCTTGGGGGTGGATGATGCTGGCACTGAAGACAGATGGACCCTGAGAAACTGTGGCATAGGATTCACTCATCCTCTGTTCTTGCACTGGCACTGTGGTCTATTTCAGCTCCATCACTGAAGTAGAGGCTATCACACTACTAACTAATCCTTCTAATAAAGAGTCTTAAACTAACAGCTCTCCGAACTCTGATTCAGGAAATACTTGATAGGGAGATTCTTCTGCCTCCGTATCAGAAGCTGGCAAAACTGCTTTTACTACCTTTTCTGCACTAATGAATTGTACTGCTGGTGCTTCAGGTTTTAGCACTTGCACTTCAATAACACTTGTGGTGCCCTGCTATAGCTACTATTACCTACCCGTTCCCTCTCCTGCAAAAAAACAGAGGCTGACAGAGTCACAGCTGGTCGCAGCATATCCTCCCCAAATTTCTATTTCTTGTGACTTGACATGCCTGCTTCTCCTGATGTTTTGGATTTGAAAAATTCTCTCTTTATTTTGGTTGTCTTACAAAAAAAATTCTCTACCAAGTACTGTGGGCTTGCCATGGCCTCTCCCTTTGCCTAACATGATAGGATTTTATCAGGTGCAGTGCCTGCTTACTGGGATTTAAATGATGGAGAATAGATTTATCTATTTATTTATTTATTTGTTGTTTTTGTTATACCGGCTTTCATGAAAGGTATCACATCAAACCGGTTTACATTTAACAGGGTGTGTAATATACAAAGAACTCAAAGAACTATAACAAGTGCATGGTTAAAGGAATTTGCAGTTACAATAAAACAGGGAAGTACCCAACTTGGAGCGGAAGAGAGAAGAAAAGGGAGATTAATTGACAGCAAATTATTTACAATGTTGTAAAATTAATTACCATGTGGTAGAATTAGTATAGTGTATACATTGTTTTTATTTAGACCCATTGTTAACGGAGTGTAGGTGATGTCAGATGTAGGGATCAGTTGAAGTCTGGATAAGCTTTTTTTAAAAGCCATGTTTTCAGCCTTTTCCTGAACGTCGGTAGGCACGGTTCCTGTTGCAGGTCGGATGGGATGGAGTTCAATGGGATGGATGCTTTAATCTGTATTATTTTCAGTGAAGTGAATGTGTATGTACTGTGTGGTACTGACAGACTGAAGTGATCACTCTGTGTATAACAGTAAACTACATACAGGGACAATGCACTACAATACTATTTCCTCTTTACACTAGTGCACTGTACACACATAGCAAAGTTGAATATATCATGCTATAGTGGGTGCGTGCACTAGTACTCAGCTACAAGATCAGCAAAGTGGCTGTACCCGTGACTGGTGATTGCCTGCTTTGTAAATGCAGTGACAATGCTGGTGCACTGTGCAGAGTTGACTGTGTGAAACAGAGAAGAAAAAAAAAGCTTCTCTCTATCTTGAGCACTGTATATGGCACAGCTGCTGTTAGTTCATTGCAACAAGTCCAAAATCACTGCAGCTAACTACAGCCTCTCCCCAGAAGGGGACAGGAAGGAAGTTTAAAAAAAAAAAAATGCAAGCCTTCTTTTGTCAGTGGGAATGACAGTGAGATGTTAAATACAATAAAAATTAAAATCTGTGCAGATGAACACAGCAGCCAAAATGTTTGAAATGTAATGTTTCTGATGTTAAACCAGAAGAGCACTGTTGATTATGATCACTGTGGAATACAGATACCAATACACTAGCAAGAAGCACGGTCTCTCTCCTCCAAAGGAAAGAATCTAATGCAGTTTGAAAAAGTCTTTACATACTAGAAGTAAAGATGTGCAGAGCAGTGATTCACTGATTTAGAAAAATGCTTCATTCTGATATGTTCCCTTACATTGTCATTCTTGTTTCCTTGACAACAGATCCCGGATATTCTCTGAACTCACACATGAGTCATAGGCAAGGTTGCTATGGAGACTCCCACATGACCAACCTCAGACATTTCCTTTAGAGTACATTGGCTCTATTCTTTACAGCCATACAAGTCTATGGGACAAAAGCAAATGGAACAAATGATTTTATTTTATTTATTTATTTGCAGTTTTTATATACTGATATTTGTTTAGTAACCTCACATCGGTTCACAGATAACAGAAACATTGCAGCTGTGCGAACTAGAACAAACATATGCAACAGTGCTTTACAATAAACATTTACAATAATCAATAAACTTTACAATAAACTTGTTAACAAAGATATGCAACAAAAATATGCTTTACAATAAACATTTACAATAATCAATAAACTTTACAATAAACTTGTTAATGAAAATATGCAACAGTGCTTTACAATAAACTTATTTAACCAGGGGGGGAGGAGGGGTAACAGTGGAAACAATGGAAGGGAAAAATCAAATAGTGGTACATAGCAAATTCTCGCTGAACTTATGTCTGTAAATAAATAGAATGAGTTTTATAAAACACAATTGGAAAAGAGAGAAGCTGGGCCTGAGAGAAAGAAATAGGATAGAAGTCTTATGTCCAGTTGAAATACAAGATATGAGTAGTTGCCAATAAGACGATAGGTGTGGTGAGAGAGAACAGGGATGTACACTTAAGTAAGTTAGTGGGCAAGGCTATAGGAGTAAGAGAGAAAGGAGAGCATAAAGTTAAGTATAAGCCTGTAGGAAAAGCCATGTTTTCAGTTTTTGCTTAAATTTTATTGGGCATGTTTCTTGCCGTAGCTCCGGTGTCATTTTGTTCCAGCAGCTCGGCCCGGCTATGGTTATCGCACGCTTCCTAGTCGACTCAAGATTGGTGGTTTTAAGTGTGGGGGTGTGTAGGGTGGCTGCATGTTGTGTTCTAGGGGTTCTGGAGTGTTTGTGGAAGTAAAGATCATTATTGAACCATGTCATGTTTTCATTGTGTAGGGTCTTGTGTATTAGAGATAAGGTTTTGAACATGATTCTCTGCGCAATGGGGAGCCAGTGTAGATCTCTGAGTATGGGAGTAATATGTTCCGATTTTCTAGTGTTGGTGAGTATGCGTGCTGCAGCATTTTGAAGCATTTGTAATAGTACGATGGTAGTTTTGGGTAGGCCTAGAAGAAGGGCATTACAATAATCAACTTTTGAGAAAATGAGGGATTGCAGTACAGTACGGAAATCATGTTGGTAGAGTAATGGTCTTAATTTTTTTAGAGTGTGTAGTTTGAAGAACCCATCTTTAATGGTGTTGTTGATATGCTTTTTAAAGTTAAGGTGGTTGTCTAATGTGACTCCAAGGATTTTAACAGTGTTAGTGATGTCAGGAGGAGTGAGTGATATGTGAGTGGCAGCAATTGTGTTTTTGTGATTCTGTGGGGAAATGACCATAAGTTTCATTCATGGGAAGTGCCTCATTCCTTTTCAGAGACCCACAAATGAAACAAAAAGGGCATATTTGTCATGGACTGAACATTTGTTTTAAATGAATGCACATCCTTACTATTTATACTGCACCAGTAAAGGCTTTCATTAAATACTTATATTCTGTGCTTTAATCCCCCAGATGGTAAGCTTTAGGGATGTGAATCATTTTTTGATGATTTAAAAAAATCGTCAGATAATTTTTAAATCATCAAAAATAATTAGAGTGCACGATACAATACAAATTCCCCCAATTTATCGTCAAAAATCGTTAAAATCGGGCACGGGAATTATTTGGGGGGAGGGTGGGAAAACCAGCACACCAAAACAACCCCTAAACCCACCCCAACCCTTTAAAACCAATCCCATACCCTCCCGAACCCCCCCAAAATGTTAAATTACCTGGTGGTCCAGTGGGGGGGTCTGGGAGCGACCTCCTGCACTCGTGCCGTATTGCAAAATGGCGCCGGCCGTATGGCCGTATTGCCGTATTGCAAAATGGCGCCGGCCGTATGGCTGTATGGCCGGCGCCATTTTGCAATACGGCAATACGGCCCGAGTACAGGAGGTCGCTCCCAGACCCCCACTGGACTTTTGGCAAGTCTTGTGGGGGTCAGGAGGCCCCCCCCAAGCTGGCCAAAAGTCCCTGGGGGTCCAGCGGGGGTCCGTGAGTGATCTCCTGCGCTTGTGACGTCGGGGGACAGGAACCAAAATGGCGCCGGCGCTACCTTTGCCCTGTCATATGACAGGGCAAAGGTAGCGCCGGCGCCATTTCTATTAACGCAGCCGTGGACCGAGAGTGGAAGATCACACCGGGACCTCCCCACTGGACCCCAGGTAATTTAAAACATTTGGGGGGGGTTCGGGAGGGTGGGGGATTTATTTTAAAGGGTCGGGGTGGGTTTTAGGGTTGTTTTAGTGTGCCAGTTTTCCCGCCCTCCCCCGATTTACGATTTAAACAATTTAAAAAAAAACAAAACCGTAACGATCAGATTCCCTCCCCCCCCCCAGCCAAAATCGATCGTTAAGACGATCGATCGCACGATTCACAACTCTAGTAGTTATATCTTGTATCTCACACACCTTGGCAAGAAAGTGACGTTCTTACATTTTGGTGCCAAATTCAAATCACCCTGAAGTAAACCATTTGCTTCCACTGTTAATATAAGATATACATGGTAGTATATTCTACGACTTGTGATAAAAATACAAAAAATGATATTCCACAACCTATGATTATGCATAAGGCAATCTAAACATCTGATAGCTGGTAGTGCCTATTATAAAGGTCACAAACTTATGATTTTGTATTTTGATGAATATTGAAGATATAGTTTGCTGTGCATGTATTCTATTGACTTTTGGGTGTGTATTTGGGCACTTTTTGTAAGAAAAAACTAGATCTACCATAGATTTATTCCTTGAAATCCTAAAGGGATACATGGCATTCACTGACCAACTTAAAGATTTTTTTGTCTCAAATATCTAAGGCTGTGAATGGATTGAATGAAGTGTTTAATATTGTGCAATCATTTGACTGTAAGCTCCTCAGAGTGGGTGAAGGATGTACAGTTGGATGGTAAGATAACAGCATGATATTTTTATGATAAAATTGACAATTTGACTGCAGCCTTTCCACCTGATCCCAAGTTTGCTGAACAGGATGTGAAAATTGATGTGTCAAGGAAATGGGAACAGTTTGAGGATTTCCTCTAAAGAAGTATTGCAGATTACTGCAGCAATGAATGATAAATTTTGTCCCCTGAGTTCATGTACAAATGCTGTGAAGAAGGTTCTGAGAGATGATAAAAGTGTGTTTCTTGCAAACTTGATGAATTTATCACTGAATAATGGGTGTATACCAGCTCCGCTTAAAGTTGTACTGGTGTGCCGGTTATGAAAAAGGCAGGTGATAATATATCTGACCTTAGTCATTTTCATCCGATTTCAACATTGCCATTTTTAGCAAAGCTTTTTGAGAAAGTAGTTTTGAAGCAATTTCAGATGTATATTGATGAACATATTTGCTTGACCATTACCAATACAGAAACACTGATGCCAATGGTTGATGTTTGCTGCCATGGGTTTGACAAAGGAACACCTTTTTTTTTAGTGTTAGATATATCATGTGCTTTCGATACACTCAGTCATTCAGTTTTGATTCAACATCTGAGTTGTATTGGTTTGGCATCTTCAGTGTTGAATTGGTTTAGTTCATTTTTGTCTGAGCAATTCCAAAGGGTGGTATATGGTGAACAGCAATCATTTTGATTTTCAATTAAGACAGGTCTGCACTTTTGCAAATCCTGTTTAATATTTATATTTTTCCTTTACATTAGGTGCTTGCCAATCTGTTCATTGATCATAGGCTTTATGCTGATGATATTCAGGTTTTTTCCCCTGTTTGTCCTCATATTAAGTGAGCCTTGCTAAAATAAGCATTTGTATAGAGGTGATTCAAGAATGGTTAACTGAGCATTGGTTAGTGCTTAATTAAAAAGCAAAAAAAACCAGGGTTATCTAGCCAGGATCCATGGAATTAACTTACCTGCCAAGATCTTGTTTGAAAATGTTAAGATATGTATTGGTATTGGTAATCAGGTGCAAGATTTGGGATTTATGTTAGATACTTCTCTTTCAATGCAAGCCCAGGTAAAGAATCTATTGAAGGGTTTTTTCAAGGCTTCAGATGTTTGAAGCCTTCTTTTAGGTAAGAATATTTTGAAGACAGTGATGCATGCATTCGTAACCTCATCTTTTCACTATTGCAATCATTTGAGTTTTACACATGTAATGCACTTTACCTGGGTAAGTGAGCTTTTGAAAATTGCTACAATATATGCCATTTACTTATTTATTCATTAGTTTATCCATGTTAATTGCACTTACCACAGGTAAATGGCTTTTGAAAATTGCTACGTTAGTATTTTACATTTATATACATAACTCCTTTAAAATTCACCCCTAAGAGCATTACAAGTTGTGCAGGATGTTGCTGCTCAGATCATATTGAGGATAAAGATCCAGGATCATATTTCTCCAGTACTAAAGAGATTACATTGGTACCCTATATTTATTTGGTTTATATTCCACTTCTTCAGGCCTTCAAAGTGGATTACATTCATGTACTGTAGGTATTTCTCTGTCCCCATGTTCAAGAACAACATTTAAGATTATTATTATTATGCTAATTTTTAAAGTAATTCAAGGATTAGCCTCAAGTTGTTTTAATTAAGCTTTACAAATCTATCAACCAGATCATAGGTTAAGGTCATCATTTCAGAACCAGTCTATTCGATGTGTCCATTTGGCTGAGTCTAGGGATAGATTGTTTTGTGTAGTTGGTCCATGCTTGTGGAATGCTCTGCCTGATGGGCTAAAAACTGAGTCTTCAGTGTGTAAGTTTGGAAAGTTGTTAAAAGCTCACTTATTTACACACGCTCTTGAGGAGTTGTAGTAGAGCACTACTAACTTCGGGGGACATTTACTAAGCATTTTTTTCCATAGACACAGAATGGGAAAAAAAACTTTAGTAAATGTAGACATTTGTTAGTTAATTCTGGTGAAGCAACGGTGGTCTAGAGATGTTTTTAGAGTGCTTTTTATCATGTTTTATATTTTATGCAGTTGATGTTTGTGTGTTGAATGTGGCTATTTATTATGACTATATGTTTTTATACTTATGACTGATATGTAATCTACTTAGAATTGTGGATAAGTGGACTCAGTGTTAAAAAAAATAAACCCCAGTGAATTAATTGGACAACCAAGCAACTGCGCAAACTCACAAAAACAGTGTCTTTCACTCCTTTTCTAGGTCTGCAGTTTCACAAACACCACCTTGAGTTTGCATTTCATATATGTACTGCAGGTATTTATGTCTAGGCTGACAAAAAACTCCAAGCAAAAACCCCAAACTCCCTTTAAAGCTGAAACCTACCACTGTACAAGCCTGGGCTCAAGCTACTGCCTCTTCAGGTTTCTTGCAGGATTATGTCCAGCTGGAGTGGCAGCACGTGACTCATCACAGTTGCCTTCCAACTGGCCTCTACTTTTCTGGCCATTCTGTCTCCCTAGCAGAAATCTACCCCTTGCAGCTTCCACTTGGCAGATCTCTGATACTCCATTCAACAGCTTCCCCTTTCTAGTAGAGTTGCCAACTGTCTTGATTTTTTCCTGGATTGTAGAGATTTTTCGGGTACTATACAGAATAAAGAGGGAGAACTAAAATGTTTAGAAATGTGCTGATTTTAGCCCTCCAGCTGCAGGTGAGCATCAGAACCTCCCCTTGTAATCATATAATATAATGTGCATTTTGGTAGCTGTTCTTTATTCAGGATGGGTTGGATAGATTTATTTTGTACCTCGTACGTAGACTTCAGTCCACGATTTAATCAGAGACCTAAAAAGTTTTACAAGACAGTAGTTTGGCCCCTGGGCTGATAAAAGTAAACTTTTCTAGAAATAAAGAAGTTTGAGAACTGGTGGTCATGATAGGAGGCTCCAGACTTAGAATATTAGTGTTGGGAATGAAAGGTTCTTCTGTGTGTTATATTAAAGAACAGTTCTATTAAAAAAAAAAAAAAAAAAAAGATAATGTTAGATTTTTCTTTTCCTTTTCACATTTTACAGCTTGTAATTGGACAAGGGGGGTTGAGCTGATGCCATAAGACCCACTTTTTTTTCCCTCTCTGCTGCTTCTAGTTTCTCTTCTGACTTGCCCAGCAATTGTGCTACAGCTACTTGACTAAAGGGAGTGGGCTTTCTTATTTTACACTGATGTTCTCTTTTCTTCAGTGAATCCTGAACACCTTTTTTTTTGGAACTTACTATTAGGCAGCGCATTCATTAATTCATCTGGGCTACTTACTTTGAACACAGAGGTGGAACCGCAGCTTCTAACGATCAGAAAATATTTCTTCACAGAAGGAGTGGTGGATGTGTGGAACAATCTGCCAGTGGAGGTGACAGAAGCAAAACCAGTACCAGTTCAGGAAAGCACAGGACAAGTTCCGAGAATCGTTAATCGCAATGAACAGAGGGTAAAGTCAGAGAGCAACTGGGGTCTATGGCATTGTAGCAGGAAGTAAATTATGCAGATTAGATGGGTCCTTTTCTGCAGTACAATTCTCTGTTTCAAATGTTGAAGAGTGATACTAAAAGTATGCGTATGTAAAATGCTGGCAACCTTGCTTTATTTTACTTTCACTTCCTGTCTCCCAGTTACATAAAAAAGTGTTGTTGCTGGCCTTGGAACTGGAGTCATGCATAGAGCCACAGACTGGCTCAAAGAAAGCCAACCTCAGAGTGCAGATAGCCTGCTGTATGGCTCCACCGCTGAGGATCTGGATTGGCTCTTAGGGGATTCAAAAGGAGTGCTGGAAGACCTGGAAGGTATTAGCAGCATTTAGATGGTTAGAAAGCCAAAGGAAGCTTTAGGATCCTGGAAGAAGACCCCCTGAACTCTTCTCTTTGTGTGAATTAATATTATACTATGATGTTAAGACTGGGAGTGGCATGTCTGTAAGTAGGAGTCATGTTCCCAATTGTGTTTATGTGCTACCTATGAAGAGAATCCACTGTGAAATATCCCAAACTAAATACATGGACTGGAAGTAAGCCTTATTATATGTTAAGTTTACCTGCTATTACATAAACCAGTATTGAGACACAATACCTGTGCAAGTATGGTGCAGGGGCCACCAACCTGACACTCCTTTTTATGTTCTCCTTTGCAGAGCCTTCCATTCCCCTGCCATACTAACTGCACCTTATCCCTGGCCTGTTCCCAGTTGGGTGGAGTCCTAACTCCATTATAAACTACAACCCCTGAGTATCCTCTTTAAAGTCATATTTTTCTTTCTTTTCTGCCATTCCTTTTACATTTCTTTTGCCTTGGACAGGCGCATAAAGTAGATGAATAGGATAAAGGATGGAAACTATTTAAATTGGGCTGTCAAACCCTAAAAAGAAACGAGTTAAGTGGGGAAATGAGGAAAGGTATCACAACATTGACAGTAAAGAGGGGGGCACAACAGAAGGAGAAAAGAATTAGGGTGTCAAAACAGTGAAAAAGTGATATCTGGAAGGCTACAAGCACAAATATTCATAATCTAGATCTAGCTTTCACTCTCTGATGGCAAAGGCAGGCCTGGCTACTAGAGATGTGAATCGTGTCCTCGATCATCTTAACGATCGATTTCGGCTGGGAGGGGGAGGGAATCGTATTGTTGCCGTTTGGGGGGGTAAAATATCGTGAAAAATCGTAAAAAATCGAAAAAACGTAAAATCGCAAAACCGGCACATTAAAACCCCCTAAAACCCACCCCCGACCCTTTAAATTAAATCCCCCACCCTCCCGAACCCCCCCCCCAAATGACTTAAATAACCTGCGGGTCCAGCGGCGGTCCGGAACGGCAGCGGTCCGGAACGGGCTCCTGCTACTGAATCTTGTTGTCTTCGGCCGGCGCCATTTTCCAAAATGGCGCCGAAAAATGGCGGCGGCCATAGACGAACACGATTGGACCCCCGCTGGACTTTTGGCAAGTCTTGTGGGGGTCAGGAGGCCCCCCCCAAGCTGGCCAAAAGTTCCTGGAGGTCCAGCGGGGGTCAGGGAGCGATTTCCCGCCGCGAATCGTTTTCGTACGGAAAATGGCGCCGGCAGGAGATCGACTGCAGGAGGTCGTTCAGCGAGGGTTCTGGCGCCTCGCTGAACGACCTCCTGCAGTCGATCTCCTGCCGGCGCCATTTTCCGTACGAAAACGATTCGCGGCGGGAAATCGCTCCCTGACCCCCGCTGGACCTCCAGGAACTTTTGGCCAGCTTGGGGGGGGCCTCCTGTCCCCCACAAGACTTGCCAAAAGTCCAGCGGGGGTCCGGAAGGACCTCCTGCCGTCCAATCGTGTTTGTCTATGGCCGCCGCCATTTTTCGGCGCCATTTTGGAAAATGGCGCCGGCCGAAGACAACAAGATTCAGTAGCAGGAGCCCGTTCCGGACCGCTGCCGTTCCGGACCGCCGCTGGACCCGCAGGTTATTTAAGTCATTTGGGGGGGGGGGGTTCGGGGGGGTGGGGGATTTAATTTAAAGGGTTGGGGGTGGGTTTTAGGGGGTTTTAGTGTGCCGGCTCACGATTCTAACGATTTATAACGATAAATCGTTAGAATCTCTATTGTATTGTGTTCCATAACGGTTTAAGACGATATTAAAATTATCGGACGATAATTTTAATCGTCCTAAAACGATTCACATCCCTACTGGCTACTGTTCCTGTCACAGAGGTGTGTTGAACAAGTCCCATGCCTGGGATATGGTCATGTCAGGTTATAATATCTTCAGAAAGGATAGTGTTATCTTTAGTTTATTTTTCTTGTATCATTCTGTGATTTCTCATTTCACTTAAGTGTGTCATATTTTGTAAAAACTATTTAAAAAAAGAAAGGATAGGGTGGGTAAAAAAGAGGAAGTAGCAACACTTTATGTAAAAAATATTAACTCACAGCACCTCCTCGTTCCATACCCCCCAGCATTTCAGTTGGAAAAGGGAAACTTCACATCCATGAACATAATTAAAGTAATCTACAAACCTCCAACACAGGCAGAAGAGATGGATAGAGATATAATCGCAGACATACATAAGGCAATGAAGGAGGAAGGGCTGCTGTTGGGAGATTTCAGCCTGCCAGCTGTGGACTGCAACATCCCATCTGTGGAAACAGAAGTGGAATGATCCTAGAGGTACTCATTAAGCAAATGGCATTGGAGCCCATAATTGAAGGTAATATTAGACCTGGTATTAAGAAATGGGACTAATATTTCTAATATCCATATAGGCTCTCATTTCAGTTTTAGTGATCATCAGTGTAGTTAATAAAAAAAGGCAGGGAAAGGTCACACGTGGTCAGAGACCTAGTCTTCAAAAGTACCAGCTTTGTTAAGATGGAGAGTACCTCAAGAAGACACTGGGAGTTTAGGAATACTTTGTAAAATAGAAGAACAGGAGGCTAAAATAAAAGATGCTATAGTAAAGGGAACAAATCTTTGCTAGAAAAGTAAATAAAAATAAGAGGAAAAGGAAACCAATCTGGTTTTCAAAAAAGGTGGCTGAAAGATTAGTATTCAAAAGGGAAAAGGGAAAAAGGGTTAAGGGTTAAGGGAAATGCAAAAGGGAAAAAGGGTTAAGGGTTAAGGGAAAATGCAAAAGGGAAAAAGGATTAAAGGGTTAAGGGAAAAGGAAAAAGGGAAAAGGGAAAAGGGTTAAGTGTTACGGTCCCGGGCCGTGCCCCGGTACCTGCACTCTCCCCGAGGCCGGCCCAGACCACTGGAGGGACTCCCCGGCCGACGCGGCCAGGTCGGGCTCCTCCCACGGCGTTCTCCCCGCGAGGGAGACGTCGTCGTCCTCTCGTCGCTGGGCCCCACCCCCTAGGTGCAAGCACGCGCAGGGGGCTCCGGATTTAAAGGGGCCAGCACGGGAGAAATAGGCCAAACCCCTAGATGTCAGATGCTGCAGAGTTATTTAAACCCTGCAGCTGGCATAGAATTTTGCCTTGCAACGAGGTTCCTCAGTTTGCTGAGTCTCTAGTTGCTGCTGTAGTCCCTGGATTGCCTCTTCTGTCTTCTGGATCCTGACCCGGCTTTGTCTCCTGACTTGTCTTCAGCTTCCGCACTTGGTTTTGGTAATTGACGTCTGACTTCTGGCTTCCGACCTGGCTCCGTTCCACCACTTCATCTTCAGCTTCCGTTCCTGGCTTGGTATTGTCTTCTGACCTCTGGCTTCTGACCCGGCTCCGTCCCATGACTCCGTCTTCTGCTTTCGTCCCTGGCTTTGGTGTGGATCTCTGACTCCTGACTTCTGACCCGGCTTCGATCTTGGACTCCGACTTCGGCTTCTTCCATCACCTCAGGTATCCGGTACTTGCTGGCCCAGAGGATTCTCCTAAGTCCCAGCGGCTCGGGCTCTCATGGGCTCCTCCCGGGGGAATCACGGGCTTCCGAGGGTGAAGACTCTTCAGCTACCTGGGCCCAGCCGTCCTTCATTCATCTCTTCAGCCGCAGCCCGGATCCTTGGTCGCATAGGATCCCACCTAAAGTCCAAGAGGTCCCGGTCCCTACGGGCTCCTCCTGGGGGGAACTCGGACTTCCAATGGTGAAGCCTCATCCGAGTCTCTTCTGTGCCGCCTCCCAGCTGTGACGCTCGCTGTGGTCCTCCATGGCATGCCATCCACTGTCTCAGCCGGCCCAAGGGTCCACAACCATAACAGTTTGCAAGGCCATAGACCCAGCGGACCTCACAGGCCTGAAAGCCATCCCGGGTATTGCCCAGAGGCTGCAACAGCAGCAAACCTGCCTTGACACCCTGATGGCGACAGTACAGGGATTAGCCGACCATGTTGAGGGAGCCATGGCTGCCAGTCCCTCAGTCCCTGGAGCTGGGACCAATTCCGGAGCAACAGCACCCATACAGATGCCAATACCCTCACGGTTTTCAGGAGATGCGAAGCTTTGCCGAGGGTTCTTGAACCAGTGCTATATTTGATTCAACCTTCTTCCGCTCAGTTTCCAACAGACCGCGTTAAGACAAGCTTTATTATCTCCCTGCTGGACGGGAAACCTCTGGCATGGGCTTCCAACCTCTGGGAGCGCCAGGACTCCTGCCTGGACAACCTGGTACAGTTCGTCACCGCCTTTCGGTGGGTCTTCGATGAGTCCTCCCGCAAACCTACTGCCGCATCGAACTGGAAGGCCTTTGGCGGAACACGCCATGGCCTTCCAGACTCTTGCTGCTGAATTGAACTGGGGAAGTGACAGCTTGCACGGTATCTTTTTGGAAAGTCTCTCCCCAAGACTTCAGGATGAATTGGCGGCCAGAGATCTTCCGGATGACTTGAATGATCTCATTGATCTAGCAGGCCGGGTAGACCGCCGTATTCAACGCTGGTTCTGAGAGAGGAGGCCTACTCACAGACCCAGGAGCTCCAGAACCACACCTTCCCGAAGTGGGCACTCTCCTTCTGCCTCTCTGGGGACCCTAGATCCTGAACCCATGCAAGTGGGCCGGGGGCCTATCTCTCAGGAGGAAAGGAGAAGACGTCGGTTCCTGGGCTTGGACAATTCCTTGTTCACTGGGAAATACCCGGGCCATTTCCTTGTCCACTGTAGAGAATGTCCGGGAAATGCTCGGACCTAGGGACAGTCGGGGAGCTAACCCTAGGTCACACCACTTCAGCCTCCCCATGCACCATCCCGGTGACCTTACTCCTTTCCGAAGGAGATTTTGATACGCTAGCCCTGATTGACTCCGGAGCCGGGGGAATTTTCATTCTCAAGGACTTGGCCCAGCAACTCCAGATTGTAGTTCAACCCCAAAGACCCCCGCTCCGAGTGTCCTCTATTCAGGGGAGACTGCTTCCAGGGATCATCGATACTCGTACTAGGCCTCTCACGTTACGCACTGGTATTTTGCATGAAGAGGAGATTTCATTCCTCATCCTGGAGAGGTCCATGCACCCAGTCATCCTAGGGCTACCTTAGCTGCGGAAGCACACTCCTGTAATCTCGTGGGATACCCTCCAGGTGATGGCCTGGGGGCCATCATGCTTCAACTCTTGTTTGGTCGGCGTTCCTCGACCACCGGTACCTCTCTTGATGGCTTCCTTGGCCTTGCCTCTGCCTTACCAAGACTACCTTGATGTCTTTTCCAAAGAAAAGGCCGAGATCCTCCCGGAGCACCGCCCTTTCGACTGTGTGATCAATTTGCTCCCAGGCACCATGCCGCCACGGGGAAGGGTATACCCATTGTCCCTTCCGGAGATGCAAGCCATGTCTGCGTATATCCGGGAGAACCTTGACTGAGGATTCATTCGACGCTCCAAATACCCGGCTGGAGCTGGGTTCTTCTTTGTAGCGAAGAAGGATGGGTCCCTCCAACCTTGCATAGATTACTGGGGCTTGAACAGCGTCACCTGGCAGGATAGGTACCCGTTACCCTTGATTCCTGAACTTCTTGACCGTCTACAGAGAGCCAAAATATTTACCAAGCTTGACCTTCGTGGGGCGTACAATCTAGTGGGCATCCGCCCTGGGGACAAGTGGAAAACTGCTTTCAATACCCGGGATGGACATTACGAATACTTGGTAATGCCTTTTGGGCTATGCAATGCTCCAGCAGTCTTCCAACACCTCATGAACGAGGTGCTTCGAGAGATGTTCAACTTCTCCGTCATCGTCTACCTAGACGATGTCTGATCTACTCTAAGGATCTGAAGGCTCATCGTCAACACGTCAGGCAAGTACTGCAGATTCTGAGGGAGAACCGCCTGTTCGCGAAGTTTGAGAAATGCTTCTTCGAGCAAGAGTCACTTCCTTTCTTGGGTTACATCATTTCTGCTACAGGGTTCAGGATGGACCCAGAAAAGGTATCCGCCATCTGAGACTGGCCTTAACCCATAGCAGTAAAGGCGCTTCAATGATTCTTAGGATTCGCTAGCTTTTATAGGCAATTCATCATGCATTACTCCACCAAGGTGGCTCCTCTAACAGCACTTACAAGGAAAGGGGGGGACGCAAGAAAGTGGTCGTTAGAAGCACGCCAGGTCTTTGCGGCCCTAAAAGAAGCCTTTTTGGAGGATACCTGCCTCCACCACCCGGATCCCCAATGCCAGTTTGTGGTGGAGGTCGACGCCTCTGACGTGGCGGTTGGGGCTGTCCTGAGCCAACTATCTGGCAAGGGTAAAGCACTGCCGTGCTCCTACTTCTCCAGGAAATTTTCACCTGCAGAACGAAACTATGGTATTGGGGACAAAGAACTCCTGGCCATAAAGATGGCCTTCGAAAAATGGCGCCAGTGGCTGGAGGGGTCCCAGCCACTGATTGTGTATATGGACCACAAAAACCTAGAGTACCTGTGCCGCGCCTAGCACCTCAATCCCCGCCAGGCCCGGTGGTCCCTGTTTTTTAGCCGGTTTGATTTCATCCTTCGCTACCAACCGGCCTCCAAGAATATCCGGGTGGACGCACTGTCCCACACCCAGGACACCCAGGAGTAGCACGGACCCTGGAGTTGCTCACTGAGTTTTATTGGTGGCCCCAAGTCAGGAAGGATGTCACAGCTATGTCCGTTCTTGCCCTACGTGTGCCAGGCAGAAGCCCCCGCACGGACGCCCTTGGGGACTCCTTCAGCCCCTACCCATTCCTACCGAGCCCTGGACCCACCTGTCTACTGATTTTATTGTGGATCTACCCGTCTCCGAAGGAAAGACCGTAATCTGGGTCACAGTCGACAGGTTCTCGTAGATGGCCCATTTTGTACCGCTTGCTAAGTTACCCTCGGTGCCAGAGCTGGCAGGTCTTTTCATGCAACATGTCTTCCGCCTGCATGGGCTCCCTCTGCATATAGCCTCCGATCGGGGCCCTCAGTTTACGGCAAAATACTGGAAAGCCCTCTGCAGGAAGTTCGGGGTTCAAATCGATCTGACCACGGCATTCTACCCCCAAGGCAACAGCCAGGCTGAACGCACTAACCGGTCCCTTAAGACCTTCCTTCGGGCTTTCGTGGGAGACCTCCAAAATGATTGGGTTGCCTTGTTACCCTGGGCAGAATTTTCGAACAACCACCATAAACACTCGGCTACCAGCCTATCTCCATTCCAGGTGGTCTACGGGAAGACCCTTCGGCCTCCCTTGCCAATACCTCTGATGGTGCCATCGCCTGCAGTGCAGCTCACAGTTCGACAACTGCGCAACATCTGGAGCTCTACCCAAGAAAAACTCTGGTTGGCGTCTGCCAAGGCGAAGAAGTACGCCGATAAACTACGGCGCCCAGCACCAGTCCTCTTCCCGGGGAGCAAAGTCTGGCTGAGCACTAAGAATATCCGGTTACGGGTTCCGTCCATGCACCTGGCCCCCAGGTATATTGGTCCATTTACAGTGGTGGAGCAAGTACGGGCTGTGTCCTATCGGCTACGACTACGTCCACTTTACAGATTCACAACGTGGTCCACATGTCCTTGCTTAAGCCTGTGGTGCTCTCCACCTTTCATGACAAAAATCTGGAACCCACCGCCACTGACGCAGAGACCGATGGCACCTATACGGTGAAGGATGTTCTGGACATGTGATTCCACCGTCGCCAGTGGGAATACCTCCTCTCATGGGAGGGGTATGGCCCAGAGGAGAATTCCTGGGAGCCTTCGTCCAATATCCTTGACAAAAACCTCCTTCATCAGTTCCATGTAGATCACCCAGGCTAGCCCAGACCTCCAGGGAGGGGGCATAGGAGGGGTGTACTGTTAAGGTCCCGGGCCATGCCCCGGGACCTGCACTCACCCCGAGGCCGGCCCGGACCACTGGAGGGACTCTCCGGCCGACGCGGCCTGGTCAGGCTCCTGCCGCAGCGTTCTCCCTAGCTGGCCTAGAACCTTGCCTTGCAACGAGGTTCCTCAGTTTGCTGAGTCTCTAGTTGCTACTGTAGTCCCTGGATTGCCTCTTCTGTCTTCTGGATCCCGACCCAGCTTTGTCTCCTGACTTGTCTTCAGCTTCCGCACTTGGTTTTGGTAATTGACGTCTGACTTCTGGCTTCTGACCCAGTTCCGTTCCACCACTTCGTCTTCAGCTTCCGTTCCTGGCTTGGTATTGTCTTCTGACCTCTGGCTTCCGACCCGGCTCGGTCCCACGACTCCGTCTTCTGCTTTCATCCCTGGCTTTGGTGTGGATCTCTGACTCCTGGCTTCTGAACCGGCTTCGCTCTTGGACTCCGACTTCAGCTTCTTCCATCACCTCAGGTATCCGGTACTTGCTGGACCAGAGGATTCTCCTAAGTTCCAGCGGCTCGGGCTCTCATGGGCTCCTCCCAGGGGAGCCGCGGGCTTCCGAGGGTGAAGACTCTTCAGCTACCTCGGCCCAGCCGTCCTTCGTCCATTTCTTCAGCCGCAGCCCGGATCCTTGGTCGCATAGGATCCCACCTAAAGTCCAAGAGGTCCGGGTCCCTACGGGCTCCTCCTAGGGGGACCTCGGAATTCCAATGGTGAAGCCTCATCCGAGTCTCTTCCGTGCCGCCTCCCGGCTGTGACGCTTGCTGTGGTCCTCCACGGCATACCATCCACTGTCTCAGCCAGCCCAAGGGTCCACAACCGTAACATTAAGGAAAAATGGAAAAGGAAAAAAGGGAAAATGGTTAAGGGAAAAGGAAAAAGGGAAAAATGGTTAAGGAAAAAGGGAAAAAGGTTTAAAGGAAAAGGAAAAGGGAAACTGGATAAAAGAAAAGGGAAACTGGATCTCAAAAACAGGAGGAAAGAGAGAAATATATTAGAGAAGCAAGGAAGGCAGGATTACGAAGGCAAGATCCTGAAGAAATATAGTTAAGGATGTAAATCAAGGTAGCAAAATCTTTCAGGTTTGTAGTGAAAGGAGAAAATATAGAGGAGGGATTGTAAGTCTGAGAAATGGAAAAGTGAGATGTTGAGAGAATGACAAGGAAAAAGCAGATACACTGAATAAATACTTTTGTTCCGTATTCACCCAGGAAGGGAATGGAAACAGATCATTGGCAGCAATGTATATGGTAATGCAAGCATTGGCACTCCATTTACAGAAAAAAGAATTAGCATAGAACTGGCAAAACTAAAAATGGAGAAGGCACTGGGGCCAAATGGAATATATCCTAAAATATTAAGGCTGCTTAGAAAAGTTCTGATGACTATAGTGACAGTTCTGTTCAGGAATAGCCTAGTGCTTAGATCAATGGGCTGAGAACCAGGGAAGCCAGGATTCAAATCCTGCTGCCGCTTCTTGTGACCTTGGGCAAGTCACTTCATCCTTTATTGCCTCAGATACAAACTTGGAGCTGGATTCATCAAATTGTGGGGCAGGGCCCTGCTATCATGGCAACACTCCCCCCCCCCCCCCCCCCCCTGCGATCCAGGGATTGACGTCCATAGCCCCAGCTTCCAGAAGCCCTGCCCCTTTTGCAGTAGATGAGGACCGGAAGCGCGTGCCGAATCTCAAACCCTTCCATTAATTGTGTGAAGATTAATTTAACGGTGGTTAAAGAGGATTGGTAAGTATAGCTTTCAGAAATTTTTGGGCTTATAAAAGTTTGGTGAAAGGTGAAATTAAGGGATATATTCTTTAGAGTTTGTGTGTATCTGAGGTAATAAGCAAGCCAGAGATAGTTAATTCTAGTGTCTGTCTTTCCCACCCACTCAACCCCTGATTTTTAGGCACGAGAGACTTTCTCATTAAAAATCAATCAGGGTCTTACCTAAATCATACTACTGTATCAGCCCTTATTGAAATTTTAATCATCCCCTTGTAGGACACAAGCTGATTAATTAGTAAATTAACCTGTAAATTTAAACTACTCTCATTCCAACTCCCTTAGTATCCTAAACTTAACTAGGAACTCAATAAAACTAAGATGAAGGCAGCAGTCCAACAGCAAGAGGGGAGCTTTCCAGTCTTTTGCATTGAGTGTCACATGTATGATTTTTTACCTGCCGGTGAGACATTGTATGGGGCGGATTTTAAAAGGGCTGCGCGTGTAAATCCTTCCGGATTTACGTGCGCAGGGCCCTCGAGCGCCGGTGTACCTATTTTGCATAGGCTGCCGGCGCGCGTAAAGCCCTGGGACGATCGTAAGTCCCGGGGCTTTCAAAAAGGGGCAGGAGGGGGCGTGTCTGGGGGCGTCCCCGAAACGACGCGGCGTTTCGGGGGCGTGCCGCGGCATTTCGGGGGCGGGCCCAGGGGCGTGGCACCGGCCTAGGGGCGTGGTCGAGGCCTCCGGACCAGCCCCCGGGACCGGAGGACAGAGCGGGGCTGCCGGCGACGCGCGCAAAGTTAGGGGGGGGGTTTAGATAGGGCCGGGGGGGTGGGTTAGGTAGGGGAAGGGAGGGCGAAGAAAAGTTCACTCCGAGGCCGCTCCGAAATCGGAGCGGCCTCAGAGGGAACAGGCAGGCCGCGCTGGGCAAGTCCCAAATCCAGTGTGGCAGCCCAAGTGCTGCCTTGGATCAGAAAAGTCTCCCAGTGGGAGAACATCACCCTGGTGTAGCAGGAAGTGATCCTGTAGCAAGGACCTGCTCTCCAGGTGATGCTACTGCCCAGGCGGGAAGGGTTAGGTCGTCTATCATAGTTGGTGATTTGATTATCAGAAATGTAGATAGCAGGGTGGCTGGTGGGCGTGAGGACCGCCTGGTATCTTGCCTGCCTGGTGCGAAGGTGGCAGACCTCACGCGTCACCTAGATAGGATTATAGACAGTGCTGGGGAGGAGCCGGCTGTCGTGGTACATGTGGGCACCAATGACATAGGAAAATGTGGGAGAGAGGTTCTGGAAGCCAAATTTAGGATTTTAGGTAGGAAGCTAAAATCCAGATCCTCCAGGGTGGCATTCTCTGAAATGCTTCCTGTTCCAAGTGCAGGTCCCCAGAGGCAGGCAGAGCTCCAGAGTTTCAATGCATGGATGATATGATGGTGCAGGGAAGAGGGTTTCAGCTTTGTAAGGAACTGGGGAAACGTTTGGGGAAAGGGGAGACTTTTCTGAAAGGATGGGTTCCACCTTAACCAGAGTGTAACCAAGCTGCTGGCACTAACTTTCAAAAAGGAGATAGAGCAGCTTTTAAACTAGACCAAGGGGGAAAGCTGACAGTCACCAGTGCATGGTTCGGAGAAATGTATCCTTGAAGGATACTAATGAAACAGGAGAGTTAGGGCATCCCAACAGAGAGGTTTCATTAAAAGCAAGCATAGTCCATGTGCCTATATGTAAAAAATCACCAAAGCTAATGATTTCTGAAATATCCCAAACAACTGAAAAGCAGGTTGTTAAAACAAAAAACACACTTTGAAATGTCTATATGCCAATGCCAGAAGTCTAAGAAGTAAGATGGGAGAGTTAGAATATATAGCAGCAAATGATGAGTTTGACATAATTGGCATCACAGAAACTTGGTGGAAGGAGGATAACCAATGGGACAGTGCTATATCAGGGTACAAATTATATCGCAATGATAGGGAGGATCAACTTGGCAGGGGTGTGGCACTTTATGTCCGGGAGGGTATAGAGTCCAACAGGATAAAGATCATACAAGAGACTAAATGCTCAGTAGAATCTATATGGGTAGAAATCCCATGTGTGCTGGGTAAGAGTATAGTGATAGGAGTATACTACCATCCACCTGGACAAAATGGTCAGACAGATGATGAAATGCTAAGAGAAATCAGGGAAGCAAACCAATATGGCAGTGCAATAATAATGAGAGATTTCAATTACCAATATATCCAAAAACTTATTCAAAATACAACGACTGCATAAGCACTGCTAAACAAACACGTTGTACAATAATGCTGCAATTTAATATGTGTGTGTTACTAAATATTATGTATTATTAACTCTATTAAGGACCATCATAACACCCGTGGTATGCACGCATCTTATGCATGTGTTCTCAACCACATCGGGTCATCTTTAATCATTGGTCCTGCAACATCTATGTAGTCTTTCTTAAAAGCTTTTTTCTTTTTTTAATATTTTTATGAGAATTTTTGTGATTTATGCAATAAACTTTAGTATGTTAATATGTGGAATAAGTACTTCCCTTGATGTAGCGGAGTCTCACTGTCAGTGCGTTCAATTCAGAAACTGCTACTGCCGTACAAAGGCACTCGATCACCTGTTTCTTTAGCATTGCTATTATTTCACATGGGTCTGTTCCCCGTTAGTTGTTTACTAGCGCCGCCTAGCTGCCGCACAAGTCGGGTTCCAGCACCGCCACACAGGACATGGCATAAAACTAACGTTGTATTGGAAATACATGTGGAGTACTTAGACGCCAGAATAAGGATAAGTCCCTGAAGCAGCAATCATTGCGAAACATACGTTGGACTTATAAATAGTGTGGCGGCGCTGGAACCCGACTTGTGCAGCAGCGCGGCGGCGCTAGTGAACAACTAATGTGGTAAAAACAGGACTGGATTTATGAACAGTGCAGCGGCGCTGGAACCCGACTTGTGCGGCAGCGCGGCGGCGCTAGTAAACAACTAACAGGGAACAGACCCATGTGAAAAAATAGCAACGCTAAAGAAACAGGTGATCGAGCGCCTTTGTACGGCAGTAGCAGTTTCTGAATTGAACCCACTGACAGCGAGATTCCGCTACATCAAGGGAAGTACTTATTCCACATATTACCATACTAAAGTTTATTGCATAAATCACAAAAATTCTCATAAAAATATTAAAAAACAAAAAAATATTAAAAAAAGAAAAAAGCTTTTAAGAAAGACTACATAGATGTTGCAGGACCAATGATTAAAGATGACCCGATGTGATTGAGAACACATGCATAAGATACGTGCATACCACGGGTGTTATGATGGTCCTTAATAGAGTTAATAATAAATAATATTTAGTAACACACATATTAAATTGAAGCATTATTGTACAATGTGTTTGTTTAGCAGATTTCAATTACCCCAATATTGACTGGGTAAATGTAACATCAGGACTTGCTAGAGACATAAAGTTCCTGGATGTAATAAATGATTGCTTCATGGAGCAATTGGTTCAGGAACCAACAAGAGAGGGAGCTATTTTAGATTTAATTCTTAGTGGAATGCAGGATTTGGTGAGAGAGGTAACGGTGGTGGGGCCACTTGGCAACAGTGATCATAACATGATCAAATTTAAACTAATAACTGGAAGGGGACAATAAGTAAATCCGCAGCTCTAACACTAAACTTTCAAAAGGGAAACTTTGATAAAATGAGGAAAATAGAAAAAAACTGAAAGGTGCAGCTGCAAAGGTTAAAAGTGTTCAACAGGCTTGGACATTGTTTAAAAATACAATCCTAGAGGCGCAGTCCATATGTATTCTGCGCATTAAGAAAGGTAGAAGGAAGGCAAAACGATTACCATCAAGGTTAAAAGGTGAGGTGAAAGAGGCTATTTTAGCCAAAAAAAACATCCTTCAAAAATTGGAAGAAGGATCCATCTGAAGAAAATAGGATAAAACATAAGCATTGTCAAGTTAAGTGTAAAACAATGATAAGACAGGAGAAGAGAGAATTGAAATGAAGTTGGCCATAGAGGCAAAAACTCATAATAAAAACGTTTTTAAATATATCCAAAGCAAGAAATCTGTGAGGGAGTCGGTTGGACCATTAGATGACCGAGGGGTTAAAGGGGCTCTTAGGGAAGATAAGGCCATTGCAGAAAAACTAAACAAATTCTTTGCTTCCGTGTTTACTAATGAGGATGTTGGGGAGATACAAGTTCTGGAGATGGTTTTCAGGGGTGATGAGTCAGACAAACTGAACAAAATCACTGTGAGCCTGGAAGATGTAGTAGGCCAGATTGACAAACTAAACAATAGCAAATCACCTGGACCGGATGGTATGCATCCTAGGGTACTGAAGGAACTCAAAAATGAAATTTCTGATCTATTAGTTAAAATTTGTAACCTATCATTAAAATCATCCATTGTACCTGAAGACTGGAGGGTGGCCAATGTAACCCCAATATTTAAAAAAGGCTCCAAGGGCAATCCGGGTAACTATAGACCAGTGAGCCTAACTTCAGTGCCGGGAAAAATAGCGGAAACTATTCTCAAGATCAAAATCGTAGAGCATATAGAAAGACATGATTTAATGGAACACAGTCAACACGGATTTACCCAAGGGAAGTCTTGCCTAACAAATCTGCTTCATTTTTTTTGAAGGGGTTAATAAACATGTGGATAAAGGTGAACCGGTAGATATAGTGTATTTGGATTTTCAGAAGGCATTTGACAAAGTCCCTCTTGAGAGGCTTCTACGAAAACTAAAAAGTCATGGGATAGGAGGTGATGTCCTTTCGTGGATTACAAACTGGTTAAAAGACAGGAAACAGAGAGTAGGATAAAATGGTCAATTTTCTCAGTGGAAAAGGGTAAACAGTGGAGTGCTTCAGGGATCTGTACTTGGACCGGTGCTTTTCAATATATATATAAATGATCTGGAAAGAAATACAACGAGTGAGGTTATCAAATTTGCGGATGATACAAAATTATTCAGAGTAGTTAAATCACAAGCAGACTGTGATACATTACAGGAGGACCTTGTAAGACTGGAAGATTGGGCATCCAAATGGCAGATGAAATTTAATGTGGACAAGTGCAAGGTGTTGCATATAGGGAAAAATAACCCTTGCTGTAGTTACACGATGTTTGGTTCTATATTAGGAGCTACCACCCAGGAAAAAGATGTAGGCATCATAGTGGATAATACTTTAAAATCGTTGGCTCAGTGTGCTGCAGCAGTCAAAAAAGCAAACAGAATGTTAGGAATTATTAGGAAGGGAATGGTGCCTCTATATCGCTCCATGGTGAGACCGCACCTGGAATACTGTGTACAATTCTGGTCGCCACATCTCAAAAAAGATATAGTTGCGATGGAGAAGGTACAGAGAAGGGCAACCAAAATGATAAAGGGGATGGAACAGCTCCCCTATAAGGAAAGGCTGAAGAGATTAGGGCTGTTCAGCTTGGAGAAGAGACGGCTGAGGGGGGATATGATAGAGGTCTTTAAGATCATGAGAGGTCTTGAACGAGTAGATGTGAATCGGTTATTTACACTGTCAGATAATAGAAGGACTAGGGGGCATTCCATGAAGTTAGCAAGTTGCACATTTAAGACTAATAGGAGAAAATTCTTTTTCACTCAACGCACAATAAAGCTCTGGAATTTGTTGCCAGAGGATGTGGTTAGTGCAGTTAGTGTAGCTGGGTTCAAAAAAGGTCTGGATAAGTTCTTGGAGGAGAAGTCCATTAATGGCTATTAATCAAGTTTACTTAGGGAATAGCCACTGCTATTAATTGCATTAGTAGTATGGGATCTTCTTAGTGTTTGGATAATTGCCAGGTTCTTGTGGTCTGGTTTGGCCTCTGTTGGAAACAGGATGCTGGGCTTGATGGACCCTTGGTCTGACCCAGCATGGCAATTTCTTATGTTCTTATGTTCTTAGGGACCCTCCCCCCAAAAAAAGATTGCAGCTCTATAACATGTTCTTTTGTCTTGTGGCCAAACACCATGGGACAAAAGAATGCAGCAAGTGGTCCTTTAGGTGCAATGGTGACCACAACCTAAAGGGACCACCATCACCTTATAAGACCGCAATCTTAAAAAAAAAAAAAAAAAATGACTGAAAGATAAATTGCGGTTAGGGCTGGCCCCTGGCTACCTGGGGCTGCCATTTGAGACAGCCACAACTTATGAAAGTGAAAAAAAATGTTTAAAAATCATGGGCGGCAATAGCCCTACCGCCATCCCCTCCAAATTTGAACATTAAAGTCATTGAGGATTCAGGGGTACCTGCCCAACTCATCAGTTACCTAAAGTAGTTGAGGTATAGTGTACTCACCCTGGCACAGCTTCCCCCAAACCTGTGAAATAAATCACTGGTGGTTCAGGACCCCCACCCCATTGTACCCCCAGGCATGCCATCCCCTAAACACCTCCAACACCCCCAAACCTTTTTTTAAAAGCTGATGGTCCCTCGTTGAGAGCTGGAGTACCCCTTAGCACCTCATCCAGTTGACACCATTTTTCAAAATGGTGCCAACCTGACCTTCCCCCGTCACATGCAAAGTAATGCACGTAGGTAAAAATAATCTCAACTACAGGTACACGATACTGGGTTCCATATTAGGAGTAACCACCCCTGGAAAAGGATCTTAGAGTCCGTATGGACAAAACCTTATAATCTTTGGCTCAGTGTGAGGCAGTGGTCAAAAAGGCAAATAGAATGTTAGGAATTATTTGGAAAGGAACAGAGAATATCATAATGTCATTATACAGAGCCAGGTTGCAACCGCACTTTGAGTACTGTGTTCTGCTCACCTTGTTTCAAAAAAGACATAGCAGAACCAGAAAGGGTACAGAGAAGGGCAACAAAAGTGATAAAGGGGATGGAAAAGCTCCCTCATGGAGAAAAGCTAAATAGATTAGAACTCTTCAGCTTGGAAAAGAGATGACAGAGGGGATCTGATTGAGATTTATAAAATCATGAGAATGGAGATCACATGATGTGATGAGCGAGGGAGGCTGTGTTTAGGAGAGCTCCTGGTGCTTCGCTCCAAATTCATTGAAATACCAGCATCACAGCTGCACATAGCTCCTCAAATTCTTCGGGGAACATAATGATACATGTCCATTACTTACTATATGAATCGTTCCTCACCCGGAATGCCAATAAGAGCTGGAAGGAAAGAGAGAGAAAAAACAAAAATGGTGGAACCTAAAATGGCGGCGACTGAAGCTCCGTTAGAACCTTTGGCCTTAACACCTACGACCACAGAGAATTTTAAAGCTATATTAATGGAAACTTTGGATTTAAAACTGGCCGCTATCTCAACGCAAATTACCAACATCCGTATGGCATTAGATGACAATCCGAGATTTGAAAGGCTAGAAGGGAGAGTCAGTCTTATGGAGGACGACAATTTAGCTCTCACGAGTAAAATCCTAGCGCTTGAAAAACAGGTCGAATCTCACAATGTCAAGATTGATGACCTAGAAAACAGGGCCAGACGGTCAAATATTCGGTTGATGAGATTGCCTGAAACGCTGCTTGAAAATAATTTGGGCAATTTTCTCGAAACCTGGCTCCCGGATGCACTTCATGTGCCAGAACTTGCTCCTGCCTTCCGCGTGGAAAGGGCACACAGGCTGGGACAACGAAAGGAAGGAGACAGCCGGCCACGGTTAGTAATTGCAAAAATTCTAAATTTTTCACATAAGCAAACTCTCCTACAAGCATATAGAAAAACACCAGACCTAGCATACAAGGGGAAAAAAGTCAGAATTTTTCAAGACTATTCTGCTAAGGTGTCCAGGTTAAGAAGAAGTTTCTCACCCATTTGCTCTGTGCTATATGATAAGCAAGTCCGATTCTCTCTTCAGTTTCCAGCACGACTAAAAGTTTGGTATGATAACCAAGTTTCTGTTTTTGATGAGCCAGAAGCAGCGCGTCAATTCCTTACTACAACTCTGGGGTAAATGAATAGATATATGGCGCCCATTTTGTTTGGAAGAAGGTATGGCGCGAAAGTTACTCTAAGAGTATTTCTCTAATGTGCCGCGACGGAAGAGACTGTGTAAATAACAGTTACACAGGCAAGGTTCTCACTTGTTATAACAGTTATTAAAGTTGGACTTATAGAATTGCACAGCATTAATCACCTCAGTGCCTGGAACCGTGGATCAGATCTGGTCACATTTCAAGTCCCAATAGCCAAACTGAACATGTCCTTATTTTTTACCAACACGACTAAAAGTATGGCATGATAATCAAATTTCAGGGCTTGATGTGCCAAAAGCAGCGCAACAACCTCCTCTCATAACTCTGGGGTAACCGAATGGAGTGTCGGCGCCCATTTTGCTTTTGGAAGAAGGCATGGCGTGAAAGTCCTGCTAGGAACATTTCTCTCACTTGCAGCGACGGCAGAGATCTAGCAAACAACGGATATACAGGCCAGGTTTATCACATTTGTTCTACAATTGTTAGCATTGGAATTACAAAATTGAACAGTATTAATAACTTGAATGACTGAACTGAGAAATGGAGCTGATAATTTCACAAGTCACAACGGCTAAACCGTCCACCAGATTTCTTCAAGATGGCAGAGAACCTTCAAGTAGAAGGAGCGGATAGACTTTCCCTGCGAATGATCCTTAGAAATTATAATTACTGTTGTAATATTTATATTTTTGATGACTATATTATAATTTGGGGTTTTTTCTCTCTCTTCTTTATTTATTTGTCATCTTTCTTTTTCTTCTTTCTCTGTTTCTCCTTTCTTTCTTCCCCTTTTTATCTCTCTTTCTCTTAATTAACTTTAAGATAACCCTGACTGCTTTTGTGGGAGAGGGGGAGGAGAGCTCAAAGGGTACAGCGAAATAGAATTAGATATATACCAAAGCAGTCCCTTCCTCCTCAGTCTGGGTTTGTAGGGGAGGCAGTAATTGGATTAAGTTGCCAGAGCCTCATGTGCATTGGGAACTGAATTCACTTTGGAGCTGGAATCTACATGAACCAGAACCTTTCCTGCTAAAGTTAAGTCCATTTTGGTTGTTATCTGTGCTTAGAAGTAGGGCATTTTATTTGCCAAAACTAGTGCCCTCTCTGTTAAAACGAAGCACAACTGAAATAGATAGTTGGGAGTGCTGTTAGTCTGCTTTAACTGTTTCAGCCATTAGTTCAAAGCAGTCCCTTCCTCCTCAGTCTGGGTTTGTAGGGGAGGCAGTAATTGGATTAAGTTGCCAGAGCCTCATGTGCATTGGGAACTGAATTCACTTTGGAGCTGGAATCTACATGAACCAGAACCTTTCCTGCTAAAGTTAAGTCCATTTTGGTTGTTATCTGTTGTTATCTGTGCTTAGAAGTAGGGCATTTTATTTGCCAAAACTAGTGCCCTGTCTGTTAAAACGAAGCACAACTGAAATAGATAGTTGGGAGTGCTGTTAGTCTGCTTTAACTGTTTCACACCCTCCCCTAGGTTTGTGTTTCTTATATAACCTGCCTAGATTCATAAATGGCAACAAGGTAAATTAGTATTTCCATAATTGCTATTCATCAAAAATCAAAACTTACCAAAATGAGGACTATCCAATGTAACTGCTGTGGAGCCTTTATTCTGAGGGAAAGCATCTGGAAACTTAGAGCTTGCCCAATTTGTGCACAACTCTCTTCCTTGAAAAAGGAGCTGACTGAGGTTAAAGCTCAATTAGCTTCAATTACAAGAATTACACCCACATTGCATTACTCAGAAAATAATTCCCCAACATCACAGAAAAACCAGAAGTCAAGAAAAAGTGATTCATTAGGCTCAGGTAGGACCCACAGTCACCCATTCTTGACAGATGGACAGCCAACAGATGCACCCTCCCAATCAAACAGGTCATTAAGAAATTCTTTTATATCCAGGATTACAGTGGGCTCTGGTAGAATTAGACCTGTGATGAGGAGACACACAATGTACCGAATGCAAAAAGAACAAAAAGCCTTCTCTATATTAAAAACTGAAGAAGTTCTTGAGAAAAACTTTGAAGTGTTACCAGAAAAGAGAAAACAAACACAATGCATGCAGAATTTCAAGATCCATAAACAAAAGAAAAATGTAATTGAGATGGCCAACTCTGTCAACAGTGGCACAACTGCAAAAGGAAAGAGTGAAGTGAATTACAAATCTCAAATAAAGTCTCATAAGGAGTCCAGGAAAAGCAATAACCTTAAAGAGAGTACCTGGAAGGCTATGACCACAAATGCTCATAGTTGGGGAAATAAAATCCCAGATCTGCAGGCCCTAATGTCTGAGGCAGAATTGGATATTGTTGCTATCACAGAGACATGGTTCACAGAATCTCATGATTGGGATACAACAATACCAGGCTATAACTTGTTAAGGAAGGACAGAGAGGATAGAAAAGGGGGAGGTGTGGCTCTTTATGTCAGAAACAACATCCAAGCATCTGAGCTGCAAGGAAGTTGGGGCAAGGAAGAAGCACTATGGGTCGACCTAAAAAAAGATGATGGAGCATCCATTTATATTGGAGTGGTTTACAGGCCTCCAAACCAAAAGGAAGAGCTGGACAGATATCTGGTTGAAGACATCCACAAGATAGGTAAGAAGGGAGAAGTGGTGATCGTTGGTGACTTTAATATGCCAGATGTAGACTGGAAAATCCCATCTGCAGAAACTAAAAATAGTAGAGCGATAGTGGATGCCATCCAAGTATCTTTGTTCAAACAAATGGTATTGGAACCCACGAGAGAAGGAACTATACTCGACTTAGTGCTCACTAATGGAGATAATGTCTCCGATGTCCAGGTGGGCACCCACCTCAGCACCAGTGATCATCAAACGGTATGGTTTAATATCACTAAAAGAATAGGGAAAAGAACCACAAAGACCCGAGTTTTACAGTTCAAAAACACAGACTTTGAGGAAATGGGGAAGTACCTGGAGGAAGAACTAAAAGGATGGGAGAACGAGAGAGATGTGGAACAGCAGTGGACCAATCTAAAAGGAGCAATCACCAAGGCAACTACTCTATATGTTAGAAATGTAAAGACAAGCAAAAGAAAATTGAAACCTATCTGGTTCTCAAAGGAGGTAGCTGACAAAATTAAAGCTAAAAGAACAGCATTCAAGAAATATAAAAGATCCCAAAGGGAGGAACACAAAGAAAAATATTTGATTCAACTGAGGGAGACGAAGAAATTAATCAAGTTGGCAAAACGTCAAGCGGAAGAGAGGATTGCCAAGGAGATAAAAAATGGTGACAAAACATTTTTCAGATACATCAGCGAAAAGAGAAAAGTCCATAGTGGTATTGTGAAATTGAAAGGTGGTAATGATCAATGTGTGGAGAGAGACGAAGAAATAGCAGAAATATTAAACGAAATACTTCAGTTCTGTGTTCACTAAAGAAGACCCTGGAGAAGGACCATCTCTACACAACAAGAAACTGGAGGGAAGTGGAATAGATGAAAATCCTTTTACAGTAGAAAATGTATGGGAAGAGCTAAAGAATCTGAAAGTGGACAAAGCCATGGGGCCTGATGGGATTCATCCAAGGATACTGAGGGAGCTCAGAGATGTTCTGGCGGGTCCACTGTGTGACCTGTTCAATAGATCCCTAGAAACGGGAGTGGTACCGAGAGATTGGAGAAAAGCGGTGGTGGTCCCGCTTCACAAGAGTGGGAACAGAGAGGAGGCTGGCAACTACAGACCGGTTAGCCTCACTTCAGTGGTGGGAAAAGTAATGGAGTCACTGCTGAAAGAGAGAATAGTGAAATATCTACAGTCCGGAGAATTGACGGACCAGAGGCAACATGGATTCACCAGGGGAAGATCCTGTCAGACAAATCTGATTGACTTTTTTGACTGGGTAGCCAAGGAATTGGATCAAGGAAGAGCACTCGATGTCATCTACTTGGATTTCAGCAAAGCATTTGATACGGTTCCGCACAGGAGACGGGTGAATAAAACAAGAAGCTCAGGAGTGAGTGCCGAAGTGGTGACCTGGATTGCAAATTGGTTGACGGACAGAAGACAATGTGTGATGGTAAATGGTACTTTCTCTGAAGAGAGAGCGGTTTTAAGTGGTGTACCGCAAGGATCGGTGTTGGGACCGGTCCTGTTCAATATCTTTGTGAGCGACATTGCGGACGGGATAGAAGGTAAGGTTTGTCTTTTTGCGGATGACACTAAGATCTGCAACAGAGTGGACACGCCGGAAGGAGTAGAGAGGATGAGACGGGATTTAAAGAAACTGGAAGAGTGGTCGAAGATATGGCAGCTGAGATTCAATGCCAAGAAGTGCAAAGTCATGCATATGGGGAGTGGAAATCCGAATGAACTGAATTTGATGGGGGGGGAAAGGCTGATGTGCACGGAGCAGGAGAGGGACCTTGGGGTGATAGTGTCTAATGATATGAAGTCTACGAAACAATGCGACAAGGCGATAGCAAAAGCCAGAAGAATGCTGGGCTGCATAGAGAGAGGAATATCGAGTAAGAAAAGGGAAGTGATTATCCCCTTGTACAGGTCCTTGGTGAGGCCTCACCTGGAGTACTGTGTTCAGTTCTGGAGACCGTATCTACAAAGAGACAAAGACAAGATGGAAGTGGTACAGAGAAGGGCGACCAGGAAGGTGGAGGATCTTCATCGGATGACATACGAGGAGAGATTGAAGAATCTAAATATGTACACCCTGGAGGAAAGGAGGAGCAGGGGTGATATGATTCAGACTTTCAGATACTTGAAAAACTTTAATGATCCAAAGACAACAACAAACCTTTTCAGTAGGAAAAAAATCAGCAGAACCAGAGGTCACGAGCCGAGGCTCCGGGGAGGAAGACTAAGAACCAATGTCAGGAAGTATTTCTTCACGGAAAGGGTGGTGGATGCCTGGAATGCCCTTCCGGAGGAAGTGGTGAAGTCTAAAACTGTGAAGGACTTCAAAGGGGCGTGGGATAAACACTGTGGATCCATCAAGTCTAGTGGGCATAAATAGAGAGGAGGCAGCAAACACTGCACGGAGCGGCAGTAGCCACTGAGGCATTCACGGAGCGGGATGCCAGTGGCCAGTAGTTGGTGTTCCACCTTCAGGCAGCAAAACACTGCACGGAGCGGCAGTAGCCACTGAGGCATTCACGGAGCGGGATGCCAGTGGCCAGTAGTTGGTGTTCCACTTTCATGCAACAAAACACTGCACGGAGCGGCAGTAGCCACAGTGGCATTCACGGAGCGGGATGCCAGTGGCCAGTGGTTGGTGTTCCACCTTCACGGAGCGGAAGGATGGAGGGCTGCCATCTCAAAAAATAAAAAACAAAAAACAAACAAGCAAACAAAACAGGGGTGGGTAAGGGGCAGGGGTGTGGCCTGCTGGTTGCGGCGGCTGCTACCCCTGATTGAGTTGGATGTTCACTAGGATGGCGCTGCTCTCTGCATTGGTGGAGGGGTGGAAGGGAATTGGGGCCGGAGGGTGCTGGAAGCCAATAGAGACGGGTGGGAGGGAGAAAAAGGGGGGGGGGGGGGGAAATGGATAAACTGCGTAGCTTGCTGGGCAGACTGGATGGGCCGTTGGTCTTCTTCTGCCGCCACTTCTATGTTTCTATGTAAAGATCTCGCTGAGGACCAGATTTTTCTCAAAAGTTCCTAAAAATTATAGCTATTGTTGGCAGTATCAAACGTCTCTGAGACCAAACTATATATTTTTGGTTGCTCCTTATTTCCCAATACAAATCAATGTTAGAGGATTTGGAACAAGATTGAACAGGCTCAGATGATAATCGCAAGAGGAGAGGTGGAGCGAAGCACCCGATCACACAATAACATGATCTTTACCCCCCACGATTGGGGATTAGACTCTTGGGGCATACTCTCATCCTCCCGGAAGACAAGTGGAGGGATGGAAGTGATGAGGGATCAGGGGGAGGGGGGCAGGGAAGAAAAGAGGGTAAGGGGGATTAAGGAAGGGAATAAGGGGGAAGGAAGGGAGGGGAAGGGTAGGGAATGTGTGTGTGTGTGTGTGCTTGAAATTTTTCAAAAAAAGATCAGTGGGAATGAGGAAGGCTGTGTAAAGTATGAGAGTGAAAGGATACTTAAGTACAGGTACGAGAATGACATAATATATGTGTGCATTATAAGGCTTGGGGGAATTTCTCATGGGAAACCTCTGCTGAAAGGAGTTGTATCAATGAAATCAGGAAGTCAATTAAGATTAAGACCAGAGGAATTACAATGGAATCTAAGTTGTATTTTATGTGTCTCAATCTGTATTAGAACATCAAATGGGTAGTGACATCAGAGTTCTATCATGGAATGTGAATGGGCTGGGGTCTCCAATTAAGAGATACCAGATTCTCAAACAACTTAAGTCCTGTCAACCTACAATTGCATGTATACAAGAGACCCACCTGACAGCGCTGGAAAGCACCAAGGGTATGATTGAAGGGATGGCTCCCAGACCCCCCGCTAGACCACTAGGTACATGTAAAAGTTTTTTTGGGGGGTCGGGAGGGTGGGAGAAGCAAAGGGGTAATTTGTAAAGGGTCGGGGTGGGTTTTTTTTTATCGGGCCATCGGCGCCATTTTTATCAGTGGTAGCCAAAATGGCGCCGGTGGCCCGAGAGCGGGAGATCGCACCGGGCCACCCCCCCCCCCCCCCCCATTGTACCATCAGGAGAGCAAAGGGGTCATTTGTAAAGGGTCAGGGTGGGGTTTTTTTATCTGCTCAGGCCTCACTAAAAAATTAACGATGTGAATTGGAATCCGAACCTATTCCAATTCACATCTCTAACGATCCGATTTTTTTCTCCCTCCATCCGAACCTGATCGTTAAAACGATCGGGCACACGATTCACATCTCTAATAGAGATGTGAATCGTGTGATCGATCGTCTTAACGATCGATTTCGGCTGGGGGGGAGGGAATCGGATCGTCGCAGTTTTGTTTTTTTAAATATCGTGTAAATCGGGGGAGGGCGGGAAAACCGGCACACTAAAACAACCCTAAAACCCACCCCGACCCTTTAAAATAAATCCCCCACCCTCCCAAACCCCCCCAAATGTCTTAAATTACCTGGGGTCCAGTGGGGGGGTCCCGGGGTGATGTTCCACTCTCGGGCCACGGGTGCGCAGATAGAAATGTCGCTGGCGCTACCTTTGCCCTGTCATATGACAGGGCAAAGGTAGCGCCGGCGCCATTTTGGTTCCTGTCCCCCGACGTCACGAGCGTAGGAGATCGCTCCCGGACTCCCGCTGGACCCCCAGGGACTTTTGGCCAGCTTGGGGGGGCCTCCTGACCCCCACAAGACTTGCCAAAAGTCCAGCGGGGGTCCAGGAACGACCTCCTGCACTCGAATCGTGTTGCCGTAATGCAAAATGGCGCCGGCCATACGGCCATACGGCCGGCGCCATTTTGCAGTACGGCAATATGGCCATACGGCCGGCGCCATTTTACAGCCGGCGCCATTTTGCAATACTCGCAAAATGGCCGGCCGTATGGCCATATTGCCATTTTGCATTACGGCAACACGATTCGAGTGCAGGAGGTCGTTCCCGGACCCCCGCTGGACTTTTGGCAAATCTTGTGGGGGTCAGGAGGCCCCCCCAAGCTGGCCAAAAGTCCCTGGGGGTCCAGCGGGGGTCTGGGAGCGATCTCCTACACTCGTGACGTCGGGGGACAGGAACCAAAATGGCGCCGGCGCTACCTTTGCCCTGTCATATGACAGGGCAAAGGTAGCGCCGGCGCCATTTCTATCAACCCGTGGCCCGAGAGTGGAACATCACACCGGGACCCCCCCACTGGACCCCAGGTAATTTAAGACATTTTGGGGGGGTTCGGGAGGGTGGGGGATTTATTTTAAAGGGTCGGGTGGGTTTTAGGGTTGTTTTAGTGTGCCGGTTTTCCCGCCCTCCCCCTTCCCCTCCCCCTTCCCCCGATTTACGATTTTTGACGATAAATCGGGGGAATTCCTATTATATATCGCCTTTAATGATTTTTGACGATTTAAAATATATCGGACGATATTTTAAATCGTCAAAAAACGATTCACATCCCTAATCTCTAATATGCATTCTTACAATTGAGGAATTTCTGGCAATCACAGAGACGCTCTATGGTAATTAATACTCAATTTCCGACAATGCATGATATTGTGATGAATAATCGATCGAAAAAAACAACTATTGCTGCTTATAGCAAATTACTTCATACTAACATTGCGAGGGACACCACATCGGCCCTTTTACAAAAATGGCAACAATGGCCAGAGTTTCACCTAACTGCCCAAGAGTATCTACACTGTTTTGGGGAAATACATGAGTGGACAGAAAATGTGTTATATAGGGAACTCCAGTTTAAATTTCTCAGACAGTTTTATATGGCAGGTTGTGGGTTCTTTCACACATAATTTCTGGCTGTGTGAAGTAATTAAGGCTTTTTGGCAACAAATTATTAGCATATGTGGACATTTACTATCTGTCCAGTTACCTACAGATCCCATGTTATGGCTCTTTGGTGTAGCCCCGTCACATGCTAGAGGTATAGACAAATATGGTTTAAAGTTTATACAAAAGGCAAGCATGACAGGAAAAAAATCTATATTGGCTTGTTGGGTGTCAGAAGAGAGTCCAAGCTCTGAACAGTGGTTTAGAACATTCATAAAGTTATACACATTGGAATACATAAGTGGTCAAGATGCTACAGAGAAACGAAAGGGGAACCTGGATAAAATCTGGAATCCCTTGAATGCATACCTGATGCCTACACCTACTTAGTTATCTGTTAGAGCTGATGAATTTATATGCATTTATCTTAATGGTTATACAACCACAGATATTTAGATCCTCATATATAAACAGATATAATTATAGATATATAGATCCTTCTTTGTGGATTCACAAGCATACCTAAGCGCACAATCATCTGTATCATCATCCACCCGTTCACATATATCTATTATTAGCATTATATTTAGCTACATTCTCTTACTTATTCATACTTATTCACACATTAAAATACATTCCACCATGCACACTCTTGGGGTAGGGGATAAGGGAAAAAGGGGGGGAGGGACCTAAGGAACCTAAGGAAGCTGGGGGGGGAATATGCAGACACAGACATAAATATGGTTTACCCAGTGTGTAATACACTCAGTTTGTAATGTGCTTTACAAGAATTCTACTGCATGTTTATACTTACAGACATATGCTAGCTGCAGTTTATAACACATGCATTGTTCGCTGTATTGCTTTCTGTATCTATATAACTGGCTCTTATAATTGTTTATGTGCATTGCTGTTACATGCATATTTAATACGTGCAAATGTTTGTATATTCTATTACCACAAAACCAATAAATACAGTTTACAAAAAAAATCATGAGTATGGTGGAAAGAACAAATAGGGAACAGTTATTTTCCCTTTCAAACACTAGGACTAAGGGACACTCAATGAAATTAACAACTGGCAGATTAAAAATAAATGGTAGGAAGTATTTTTTACTCGGCTCACAATGAAGCTATGAAATCTGTTGCTGAAGGATGTGGTCAGGGCAACTAACATAGTGGGGTTCAAAAGAGGTTTGGACAAGTTCTTGAAGGAAAAATCCATAAACTGTTATTAGCTTGGGAAAGCCAGTGCTTATCCCTGGAAGTGAGATACAAGAAATAGATTAACTATTGGGTATCTGACCAGAACAGGCTACAATCAGAGATGGGATGCAGGGCTTGATGGACCTTGGTCTGACCCAGCATGGCATTTCTTATATTCTTTTCTTTTACTTTATATTATTTAAAACAAAATTTCAAGGAAAAACCTTGTACAGATATATTAGAAACTACTCAAGAAATAAAATGCAGATGTTAAGCAAATCAAAAAAGAAAATAGCAGAAAATAGCAGCCTAAATCTCTAGCCCTCAACTTAAGGGGGAATCCAATACCACTAATCCAAGGAAAAAAATGACAAAAATAAAATAGCCAAAACTGGTTAAATACATTTAAAGAAGGATAATCAGACAGCGGAGAAAATACATTACATATCCAGTCAATAATACTACATTACCCCATATACACAATTTTATAACACAAGAAAAGCATTGGCTTGGCTCAAAAAAAATATAAGATACATTACTGAACCTAACCATTTGCATGGAAATATCAGAAAAAAATGTAGCCGCTAACTGGAGAACTCTGGGCCTCATCAATAAGAACTGTTTCCCTTTCCTTTGAGTGGAAGGAAGGAAGGAAAAATGATTACCAGCATGGTTAAAAGGTGAGGTGAAAAACTATTTTAGCCAAAAGATCTTCATTCAAAACTTGGAAGAAGGATCCTTCAGAAGAAAACAGAATAAAGCATAAGCATTGGCAAGTTAAATATAAGACATTGATAAGACAGGCTAAGAGAGAACTTGAAAAGAAGTGGGCCATAGAGGCAAAACCTCACAATTAAAAACTTTTTTAGATATATCCAAAGCAGACAGCCTGCAAGGGAGTTGGTTGGACCGTAGGATGATCAAGGGGTTAAAGGAGCACTTAGAGAAGATAAGGCCATCTAGACAAGATAAGGCCATTGCGGAAAGATTAAATGATTTCTTTGCTTCAGTGTTTACTGAAGAGGATTTTGGAGAGATACCCATTCTGGAGAAGGTTTTCATGGGTGATGATTCTGATCAACTGAACCAAATCACAATGAACCTGAAAGATGTGGTAGGCTTGATTGACAAACTGAAGAGTAAAATCTCCTGGGCCAGATGGTATACACCCTAGGGTTCTGAAAGAACTAAAAATGAAATTTCAGAACTATTAGGAAAAATGTGTAACCTATCATTAAAATCATCCGATGTACCTGAAGATTGGAAGATGGCCAATATAACCAATATTTAAAAAGAGATCCAGGGGTGATCTGGAAAACTATAGACAGGTGAGCCTGACTTCAGTGCTGGAAAAATCGTGGAAACTGTTATAAAGAATAAAATCACAAAATATGAATTTACCCAAGGGAAGTCTTGCCTAACAAATCTCTTACATTTTTTTGAAGGGATGAATAAACATATGGACAAAGGTGAACCGGTAGATGTGGTATATTTGGATTTCTAGAAGGCATTCGACAAAGTCCCGCATGAGTAACTTCTGGGATAGGAGGTGATGTCGTTTTGTGGATTGCAAGTTGGTTAAAGGTCAGGAAACAGAGTAGGATTAAATGGTCTGTTTCACAGTGGAAAAAGGTAAACAGTAGAGTGCTTCAGGGATCTGTATTTGGACCAATGCTTTTTAATATATTTATAAATGATCTGGAAAGGGGTATGACGAGTGAGGTCATCAAATTTGCAGACAACACAAAATTATGCAGAGTAGTTAAATCTCAAATGGACCATGATGAATTGCAGGAGGATCTTGTGAGTGTTATGACCTGGAGAGATGTGAACCCTTGGGCCAAGGGGGAGTTGGTACCACCTGAGTAGATGGCTCCTCGGGTTCCCCCGTTGGGAGGCGAGGCAGAATCGAAATAGGATCTGGCCGGTTCTTCGCCGCTGGAAGCCCGTGGTCCCCCTGGGAGGAGCCCGTAGGGACCCGGGCCGCTGGGACTTAGGTGGACCTTTGAGAGGTCGATGAGGTGCGGAATCAGTGCAAGGGCCAGCTGGATCTTCGCCACTGGAAACCCGCGCCCACCCCCCCCGGGAGGAGCCCGTAGGGACCCGGGCTGCTGGGACTTAGGTGTGCCCTTGAAGGTGGACGGCCCATCGAAGTAGTCCAAGGTAGAGTGCCAGAGAGTCGCCGCTTGCCAGTCCAAAGTCACACACTGAAGAATCACCACTTGCCAGTCAAAGTCACACACCGAAGAATCGTTCAAGTAGATGAAGGAACCAGGAACCCAAGGCACCAGGAGACTCACCGAAGCGAGCAGACTCGTTGCCAAGTCGAAGAATGAGTAGAGGAAGCCTCCTTAAGTACCTCCTTGAGCCAGCCCCATTAGAAACAGGTGCAGCCAATTCAGAGGATGAGGCCCCTTTAAATGGCTGCAGGAGGTGCAGCCTCGCGCCTAAGAGCAGGGCAGCCCGAGGACGCTCCCAGAAGCACAGCAGGGCAGCCCATGCCGTGAAGAGGAGGCCGGGGGGGCGCTCTCCCTGCCAGAGATATCGGCGGTCGGCGCTGCGGAGGAGGCCAGAGGCCTGCACCAGGAAACCCTCCTCACCCGCGCACCGACATCAACGGCATCCCGGGAGCAGGCAGGAGAGGTAGGAGGGGCTAGCCACAGCCGGCCACAGGTAGGAGCCATAAGAGTACCCCCCCTTTTAGGGCGCCTTCTGAGGGGTCTGGGTTTGGATGGATGGTCGGTGTGGAACTGAGCAAGAAGGTTCCGATCTAGTATATTGGCTAGAGGTTCCCACATATTTTCTTCGGGGTCGAACCCTTCCCAGGCTTTTAAATATTCCCATCTCTTCCTATGTTTCCGAACGTCCAGCAACTCTCGGACCTAGTAGGTGGTGTCGTCTTCTGAAGCGATGGGTTGGGGTGCTGGAGGCATGCTAGAAGGCCAGGACAGCACCAAGGGCTTCAAAAGAGAGGCATGGAAAGTGTTATAGATTTTGAGTAATGGTGGTGGTATTTAAAAAAGGCTTCAGGGGCGATCCGGGTAACTATAGACCAGTGAGCCTGACTTCAATGCCGGGAAAAATAGTGGAAACTATTCTCAAGATCAAAATCGTAGAGCATATAGAAAGACATGATTTAATGGGACACAGTCAACATGGATTTACCCAAGAAAAGTCTTGCCTAACAAATCTGCTTCATTTTTTTAAAGGGGTTAATAAACATGTGGATAAAGGTGAACCGGTAGATGTAGTGTATTTGGATTTTCAGAAGGCGTTTGACAAAGTCCCTCATGAGAGGCTTCTACGAAAACTAAAAAGTCATGGGATAGGAGGCGATGTCCTTTCGTGGATTACAAACTTGTTAAAAGACAGGAAACAGAGAGTAGGATTAAATGGTCAATTTTCTCAGTGGAAAAGGGTAAACAGTGGAGTGCCTCAGGGATCTGTAATGGACCGGTGCTTTTCAATATATATATAAATGATCTGGAAAGGAATATGACGAGTGAGGTTATCAAATTTGTGGATGATACAAAATTATTCAGAGTAGTTAAATCACAAGCAGACTGTGATACATTACAGGTGGACCTTGCAAGACTGGAAGATTGGGCATCCAAATGGCAGATGAAATTTAATGTGGACAAGTGCAAGGTGTTGCATATAGGGAAAAATAACCCTTGCTGTAGTTACACGATGTTAGGTTCCATATTAGGAGCTACCACCCAGGAAAAAGATCTAGGCATCATAGTGGTTAATACTTTAAAATCGTCAGCTCAGTGTGCTGCAGCAGTCAAAAAAGCAAATAGAATGTTAGGAATTATTAGGAAGGGAATGGTTAATAGAACGGAAAATGTCATAATGCCTCTGTATCGCTCCATGGTGAGACTGCACCTTGAATACTGTGTACAATTCTGGTCGCCGCATCTCAAAAAGGATATAATTGCGATGGAGAAGGTACAGAGAAGGGCTACCTAAATGATAAAGGGAATGGAACAGCTCCCCTATGAGGAAAGGCTGAAGAGGTTAGGGCTGTTCAGCATGGAGAAGAGACGGCTGAGGGGGGATATGATAGAGGTCTTTAAGATCATGAGAGGTCTTGAACGAGTAGATGTGACTCGGTTATTTACACTTTCGAATAATAGAAGGACTAGGGGGCATCCCATGAAGTTAGCAAGTAACACATTTAAGACTAATCGGAGAAAATTCTTTTTCACTCAATGCACAATAAAGCTCTGGAATTTGTTGCCAGAGGATGTGGTTAGTGCAGTTAGTGTAGCTGGGTTCAAAAAAGGTTTGGATAAGTTCTTTGAGGAGAAGTACATTAACGGCTATTAATCAATTATACTTAGAGAATAGCCACTGCTATTAATTGCAACAGTAGCATGGGATCTTCTTGGTGTTTGGGTAATTGCCAGGTTCTTGTGGCCTGGTTTTGGCCTCTGTTGGAAACAGGATGCTGGGCTTGATGGACCCTTGGTCTGACCCAGCATGGCAATTTCTTATGTTCTTATGTTCTTATGTTCTTATGAAGCTGATAGGACACCGCACCAATCCGATGAAGGATTGGAAATGGCCCAATGAACCGAGGGGCAAGTCGCGCCGATGGTACTTTTAACTCGATAAATTGTGTTCTAAGCCATACCTTCTGACCGGGTTGTAGAGGAGGACAAGGTCTTTGTCGGCGGTCAGAATATTTCTTCGCCATTTGATTGGCTTTGAGCAGGACGTGTCGGGTGGAGATCCAGAGTCGATGTAGTTCATCCGCGGAGAGTTGGGCCACCGGGAACGTCACGCTAATAGGAACAGGCAGTGGCGGTCGAGGTTGCTTCCCATAGACCAACTGGAAGGACCAAGTGGAAGGATGCGAGTTGAGGGCAAACTCGGCCCATGGGAGCAGGTTTTCCCAGTCATCTTGTTTATTATTAATGTAGATGCGAAGGAACTGCTTGAGCGTTTGATTTGTTCTCTCCACTAGACCATTGGTTTGCGGGTGGTATGCGGATGAATAATCCAGGGTAACATCGAATTTCTGGCAGAGTGCTCTCCAGAACCTCGCAGTAAATTGGGGTCCTTGGTCAAACAGGATGCTTTTGGGTAATCCATGGAGTTTGAAAATATGCTGAACAAATAACTGGGCTAACTGGAGTGCAGAAGGCAACCCTGGGAGTGGTACAAAATGAGCCATTTTGCTGACTCAGTCGACGACTACCCAGATAATGGTATTGCCACAGGACAAGGGTAGGTCGACCACGAAATCCGTCGAGATGTGAGTCCAGGGTTCGATAGGCACTGGCAGGGGCTGGAGCAGGCCTGGTGATGATCCTGGGGCTCTCTTATGATGGGCACACATGTGACATGATTCCACATATGATCGAACATCTTTATTGACCTTGGGCCACCAATAATAGGGCGTGCAAGGGCGTGCAAGGTCCGCTGTTGTCCTGGATGACCCAAACAGCGGGAGTCATGGGCCCATGCCAGAACCTGTTTCCTCAGGTGAGGTGGTACAAAGGTCTTTCCAGGGGGAATGGTCGTGGTAGTGGATAGCAAGGACTCGCAATGGTTTGATTATGAATTGGGAGGAGTCAGGAGTATCCGTAGTCTCGAAGACTCGAGACAGTGCGTCGGCCTTTAGGTTCTTGGTGGCCGGCCGATAACGCAGGATGAAATTGAATCTAGTAAAGAATAGTGCCCATCGAGCCTGTCGGGGGGTTGAGGCGTTGTGCCCGATGCAGATATTCTAGGTTTTTATGGTCCGTATAGACCGTGATCTGATGTTGGTCTCCTTCCAACCAAGGGCACCATTCTTCGAAGGCCATTTTGATGGCCAGGAGCTCCTTATCGCCGATGGTGTAATTTCGTTCTGCGGGGGAGAATTGGCGAGAGAGGAAGGAGCAAGAGTGTAATGTGTGATGGGCTGAATTCTGACTAAGAACAGCTCCTATGCCTTTGGAGGATGCATCCACCTCAATAATGAATGGACGTTGAGGGTCAGGATGATGAAGGCACGGCTGGCGAAGGAAAATCTCTTTAAGGCGGAGGAAGGCGGCTACAGCTCCGGGGGGCCAGTGCTTGGAGTCAGCACCTTTCCGGGTTAAGGCTGTTAAGGGTGCGACAATAGAAGCATAGTTGGAGATGAATGACCGGTAATAATTAGCGAAACCCAAAAATCGCTGAAGCGGTTTCAAGCCAGATGGTTGGGGCCATTCTTGAATAGCCCTCAGTTTCTGGGGGTCCATGCTGAATCCCTTGCTGGAGATGATGTATCCCAAGAATGGGAGAGCTTCCCGCTCGAAGAGGCACTTCTCGAGCTTGGCGTAGAGTTGGTTTTCTCTTAATCGCTGTAGTACCTGGGTGACGTGTTGACGGTGAGCAGAGAGGGATTTGGAGAATATTAAGATATCGTCGAGGAACACAACCACACAGTGGTACAGCAAGTCTCAGAAGATTTCATTCATGGTATTTTGGAACACCGCTGGGGCGTTGCAGAGCCCAAATGGCATCACTAGGTACTCGTAGTGGCCGTCTCTGGTATTGAAGGCCGTCTTCCATTCGTCCCCCTCCTTGATACGGATCAGATTGTAGGCTCCGCTGAGGTCCAATTTGGTAAAGATTCTAGCATCTTGAAGACGGTCAAAAAGCTCGGAGATTAGGGGAAGTGGGTACTGGTCCTTAACCATTATGGCATTCAGGCCCCGGTAGTCGATGCGAGGGTTCCGTCCATCTTCGCTACAAAGAAGAAGCCAGCCCCCGCTGGGTATGTTGATTTGCAGATGAATCCCCTCCCCAGATTTTTCTTGATGTAGCGATACATGGCTTGAGTTTCCGAGGGCGAAAGGGCATAGGTGCATCCCCGAGGGGGTTCTGTGCCGGGAAGGAGTTTAATGGCATAGTCAAATGGCTGATGAGGTGGGAGCATCTCTGCTCCTCGCTTGGAAAAGACATCAGTGTAAGTTGCGTAGGGCATTGGCAGGCCCTGGAGACTCGCGATGGTGGTCGAGCATTGCACTGGAACTACCGGTCGGAGACAAATGCCTTGACAAGTCAGCCCCCATTGGGTCAGTTGTAAGGTTTTTGTTCAATGCTGCTCCTCCAAGGGGAGAAGCTAGCAGTTATAACACGTGTAGGCGGAGCCAATGGTCTGTAGTGGATGGCTCCCACAGAGTGGCAGTAGTGTAAGGAATGACCACTAGAGAAAATGGTGAATCCCTGGGCCGATGGTGGATGACAGCGCCCCCAGGAGGAGATCCTGAGAGGAGCCACCGGCTAGGCTGGAGTATAGACAATACACAGATAGATCTTTATTAGACTGGAAGCTGGACCACCAGGGGTGGCAGTAGTGAGTTGCTGTGTTCGGCAAAGCTGAAGTCCTTCTGATATTGGAATATAATCTCTGGGTCGCTGAGCTGTAGAGAGAGACTAGAGGTAGTGAGTAGACAGGGTATACTGGATACAAGATGGTACACTCACAATAGTAGATGTCTGCAATGGTCTCTATTCAGGAACAGGAGCCGTAGGTGAGCTCTGGTTCCCACAAACAGTCTGTAATAAGAACTCACAATTGCTGCATATGAAATGGCTTCTAGAGTAGAAGAGAGTCTGTAAAAGATTCTAGGAACTTGGCCCTCATGGAGCGAGTACCGGTTCCTATCTGCAATCTTGCCAATGTAACTTTTGATCTCTGTACCTGCGATAACGTCTTGGACGGAAGGGAGTCTTCAGAGTAAATAGGAATATAGGCCCTCGAGGAGCGAGTACCAATTCCTATGTAATAGAACTCACTGTGTTCACTTCGCGATCACCTCCAGGTAATGAGGAGTCTTCTGAGTGTTCTGGCAATCTGAAATCAAGAAGAGAGAGCGGAGCCCCCGTGGAACGGGTACTCCTGGTAAGAAAGAAAGCAGAGTAGCTTGGTGAATCGTAACCCAGAATTAGATTTGAGTCCCTGCTATCTCGTTAGAGGTTAGCAAACAAAGTCTTTTTAAAGTGCAAATGGATGACGTCACTACGGGGGGACGCCCCCGAGGTTCGCACCCTTGCTGGTACAAAGTCTGGAGCGCACGTGCGCCCTACTTCATCGGGAACATGGCGGATCCGTAGCGTCAGGCCAGCCCGGGGGTGCCGGAGAAGTGCGGCAGGGAGCTGCCATTGCCGCAAGTTGTCCTTCAAACCCGAAGGGAGTCGCCTCCAAGGTAGAGAGGGTGGAGCGAGGGGCGAGAAAAGGTACAAATGCAACAGTTTTCCAGTCGAACTGGGGACAATGTTTTTGAAGCCAGGGGAGCCCCAGGACAATGGGGTGTATAGAACGTTCCAGAATGTGAAAGGAAATTCGTTCGATGTGAAGAAGCCCAGTACAAACTTGGATGGCTTCAGTGAGGTGTGTCACCCGCCCCAGGAGGGGCTCACCCTGGATGGACGAAAGGACAAATGGAGCCTGGGCACGAAGGAGTGGAATTTTTAAATGGTCCACTAAACTCCTCATGATAAAATTTCCCCCGGCTCCCGAGTCCACCAGGGCCAAAGTGTGGAATTCACGGTCCACAGATGTCAGTGCGACTGGTAGAGTTAGTGGAGGTGCAGATGATGTTAGGCCCAGGAAAAGTCCTCCTTCAGATCCTAGGCCCGGGAGTTTCCCGGCCACACCGGGCATGCGGCTAGTCGGTGACCTGCAGCGCCGCAGTAGAGGCAGAGTCCATCCCTCATTTGTCTTCGACGCTCCTCGGCCCAGCTGCATGGGTTCTTCAGCCAGCGCTCGAGAGGCCCCTGGTTCACCTTTAGGGGAAGATGAGCGTCGAGAGCATCTAAAGGTGTTTGAAGTTTTCTTGGCCATCTGAACCTCTTGGGAGCGTTCTTGGTGGCATCTATCAATGCGCCCCGCATTTGGAGGAGTTTGGGCCCGGTAGATACCTCCTGAGTGGGTTCACCGAAACTCACTCGGAAAAGCTCCCAGAACTCTCTCCAATTACATAGTACGGGGTAATCCCATTCCCACAGGGGGGACGCCCATTCTGGGCCTTCCCTTCGAGGAGAGAGAGAATGAAGGTTGTTTTCGTAGCGTCATCGGGAAAGAGGGTTGGCTGCAGGCGAAAGTGCATATTGCACTGGTTGATGAAACCCCTACAAGCCCGGGGTTCCCCAGAAAATTGTGGTGGTGTTGGCAGGCAAATCACCAGATGGGACCCAGGAGCCATAGATGGAGACGGCAACATAGGGTTCATGGGCCCTAGCGCCTCAAAGCATTGGTTCAGGTTCTCCACTGCAGAGACAAGAGCATCCAGGGTTTTTTGCTGGTCCATCATACGTTGGGCCATCCCGGGAATGGCCTGGCAGGCAGAAGCCTCTGCCGGGTTCATGGACTTGGCAATCTGTTATGACCTGGAGAGATGTGAACCCTTGGGATGAGGGGGAGTTGGTACCACCTGAGGAGATGGCTCCTCGGTTTCCCCCGTCGGGTGGCGAGGTGGAATCTAAGTAGGAGCTGGCCAGTTCTTCACCGCTGGAAGCCCACAGTCCCCCCATGAAGAGCCCATAGGGACCCGGGCTGCTGGGACTTAGGTGGACCTTTGAGAGATCAAAGAGGTGCGGAATCAGTGCAAGGGCCAGCTGGATTTTCGGCCACTGGAAGCCCGCGGCCCCCCCAGGAGGAGCCCATATGGACCCAGGCCGCTGGGACTTAGGTGGACCCTTGAAGGTGGACGGTCCATTGAAGTAGTCCGAGGTCTAGTTCCAGAGAGTCGCTGCTTGCCAGTCTGAAGTCTCACACCGAAGAATCACCGCTTGACAATCGAAGTCACACAACGAAGAATCGTTCAAGTAGAAGAAGGAACCAGGAACCCAAGGCACCAGGAGACTCACCGAAGCAAGCAGACTCGTTGCCAAGTAGAAGAATGAGTAGAGGAAGCTTCCTTAAGTACATCCTTGAGCCGGCCCCATTAGAAACAGGTGCATCCAATTCAGAGGATAAGGCCCCTTTAAATGGCTGCAGGAGGCGCGGCCTCGTGCCTAAGAGCAGGGCAGCCTGAGGACGCTCCCGGAAGCACAGCAGCGTGGCCCATGCCGCAAAGAGGAGGCCGGGGGGCGCTCCCCCTACCGGAGATATCGCCGGGGCGTGGCCCAGGACTGGCGGTCAGTGCTGCGGAGGAGGCCAGAGGCCTGTGCCGGGGAATCCTCCGCACCCACATGCCGATGCCGACAGCAGCCCGGGACCAAGCAGGAGAGGTAGGAGGGACTAGCCATGGCCGGCTGCGGGTAGGAGCCATAACAGTGAGACTGGAAGATTGAGCTTCCAAATGGCAGATGAAGTTTAATGTGGACAAGTGCAAAATGATGCATATAGGGAAAAATATCCCTTGTTTTAGTTACACAATGTTAGGTTCTATCTTAGGAGTTACCACTCAGGAAAGAGATCTAGGCGTCATATTGGATAATACATTGAAATCGATGGCCCAGTGTGCAGTGGCAATCAAAAAAGCAAACAAAATGTTAGGAATTATTAGGAAGGGAATGAAAAATAAAATGGAGATGTCATAATGCCTCTGTATCGCTCCATGGTGAGACCACACCTTGAATACTGTGTGCAATTCTGATCACCGCATCTCAAAAAGGATATAGCTGCACTGGAGAAAGTGTGGAGAAAGGCAACCAAAATATGGGGCATGGTATAGCTGCCCTATGAGGAAAGGCTAAAGAAGTTAGGGCTGTTCAGTTTAGAGAAGAGACCACTGTGGGGGGAAATGATAGAAGTCTACAAAATCATGAAAGGACTTGAACAAGTTAATGTAAATTGGTTACTCTCCCAGATAATAGACGGACCAGGGGGCACTTCATGAAGTTAGTAAGTAGCTCATTTAAAACAAATTGAAGAAGATTCTTTTTCACTCAGAGCATAGTTAAGCTCTGGAATTCGTTGCCAGAGGATGTGGTTACAGCAGTTACTGTAAGTGGGTTTAAAAAGGGTTTGGATAAGTTTCTAGAGGTTAAATCCATAAACTGCTATTATGGTAATTAATAAGCAATAGTGATCTATCTAATGTTTGGGTACTTGCCAGGTACATGTGACTTGGATTGGTCACTGTTGGAAACAGGGTACTGGGCTTGATGGACCCTTGGTCTGACCCAGTATGGCATTTATGTTCTTATGTACTTTAGCAACATCCGGAAATAGTCTAACTTGTCAATGAAGGAAAATGTCATCATAACATTTAAAGAATAATTTTAAGAGCCAAGCTCTAAATCAGTGTAAATGGTTTAACCAGTTTTTTATCAGATGTCTCTAACAAAGATGTTAAATGCAAACTATCATCAAAGAAAGGAGATAAATTATTTTGAGAGTCCACACCATCTACCTTCTTAAATGGTGGTATATAGAAAATCCTCACCACCAGTGGAAATAACTGTTCTGGGACCTTGAAAAATTCGCTTAGATACCTCTTAAACATTTATTTATTTATTTAAAGAATTTATATACCGGGGTTCCTGTATAGTATACATATCACCCCAGTTTACAAGGAACCAAAACTATCGCTAAGGAACCGTAACTATCGCTTCATTTAGCGGTTTACATTGAACATTTAGCGGTTTACATTGAACATAGTTAATTTGAGAAAACATAATAAAACATAAATAAACATAAATAAACATAAATAAACATAAAATAGTTAATTTGAGAAAAAGTATATAATATGGTTAACCAGTTAATAACTAAAAGGCAGGTTAATAAGTACATAAGTAAGTAAATAACATTGAACTTGATAGAATCTGGTAACAGGATAAAATATAGTGTTGCATATGCTTAAGTACAGTTTCGTGTTAATTTCTTCAGAGAGATATAAGCTGGGGAAGATACGGAGGATATGAAATGCCTTTTTTCTTGCTCATTAGTTCTATGGGAAAGCTTGTTCGAACAACCAAGTCTTAAGTTTCTTTTTAAATGTAGCGTGGCACGGTTCAAGGCGAAGGTCCGGAGGGAGCGAGTTCCAGAGAGAAGGGCCCGCTGTGGATAGAGCACGTTTCCTCAGGGAGGATTTCGCCTGTTGTGTGGTTAGTCTGTACTGATATGCGCTTCTAGTTGGTTTCACTGATGTGTGTAGCTGAATTTGAAATGTTAAATTGAGTGGAGCGATATTATGTAAGGCATAGCAAAAGGAACATAGCAAAAGGAGTTATAAACATAGCAAAAGGAGTGATAAAGGCAGCCAAGGGTACCTGACAAAACAAATTCCATCGCCTATAAGCATTTCCAAATGTTCCGTCTTAGCTATTAAGTTTATATTATTATCTTTTACCTGCACTTCGAGTCCCCACAACCTGCTTTACTTGATCATCTATTTAATCACATACTCCTCCATTTCTTGCTTGAAAGTCTCTAGGCGTTTTTAATATGCTTGTAATCCGCTTAGTATGTACCATTATAGGCAGACTAGAAATACATTTATAAAACAGAGCACAACGCCTATTTTCCATAGTTACCTTTTTCCCAGTAACTGAAGTTGTTAAAGCTTCTCCTAATCCCAGTATAGTATTCCATATTTCCTCTAGAGTGCATACAACTGGTCTTTCATGAGTAAAACTCAATTCCCCCTCATGGGGGGGAGGGAGCCATTATGAGAGTCGGAACTTTCAACTACACAATTTTCATCTGCCGAGTCAAACCTCCGGGTTCCATCCAAGAAAGATCACTTTCTTTCACCAGCCCAGCCAGTGCAGCTGATTCCTCTATGCTTGCAGTTGCTCAGCCAGCATTGCTCTCCAATGACATCACCAAAAAATCTCAGGTGGCACGGACCACAGTTGGATTCTCCGGAAGGTTCCTTCCATTGTGTTATGATCCTGCCCGCGGCTGCCTTTTGCTTCATGCAGTGGGGCCGATCCTCCGCGAGCTCTCCCTCGCGGTCAGGACCCCCGCTGCTGCTCCTGTGTTCCCCAGCGTGTTGCCGGCGATCCCGGGGTCCTCAGCCGGCAGGGAGGGCGTCCCTGCCGGTGCCTGTACGGCTGCCCGGGTCCTTGGCCGGCAGGGAGGCCGTCCCTGCTGGAGCCTGCAGCTCCCTGCAGCCAGCCTTACCTTTCCTGCTCCCCTGCTTCAGTCGTCATGGCCGGGAGCCGTTCCAGCAGCCTGCCATCTCTCCAGCTTCAGGGCAGGGCTGCCCCGATGTTCGTCTGCTTCTCCCTGGGCTTCCACGTGGCTGGGAACGCCACCAACAACCCAGCTCTCTCTCTTCTCTCCAGTCTCCTAGGGCGCGAGCGCGTGCCTCTCTGCTCCTTTTCAAGGGTCAGCCAGGTGTGGCCCCTGCTGACCCCTCCCTGGGCGTTGTCCACTTCAGCGCTACTAAAGGGCTCTGCGTTCAGTCTGTCTTTGCCTTCGCAAGGAGTTGGTCACTCCTGAGATCCTCGTTCCAGGAGCTGCCTGTGTTCCAGCCTTCTGCAAGGTCCAGTGTTCCATGTTCTCTGTCAGAGCTCCTTGTCCAGTTGTTCCAGTCCTGATGTTTCCAGTTGTTCCAGTCCTGATGTTTGCTTGTTCCTGTTCCTGCCTTGAGGTCTGATTTCTAATCCGGTATCCATGGTCCAGCCCAGATAATACAAGCCTTGTACCTTGATCCTGAAACTCGCCTGAAAGCTAAGTACCTTGCTCTTGAATCTCTTGAAAGCTAGCACCTTGATCCTGTGTCCTCCAATGTCCTGGTACCTCGCGGCAAGCCACGCTGTGGTCCGTGACCTGCCCTAGGGGCGGGCTGATTAGGGCCATCTGTGATGCAAGCCATGTACCTCGTTTCTAAGTCTCTGAGAAGTCCTTGTTCCTGACCCTGTTTCCTGCTTTGGCTGCCGGTGTGCAGCAATCCTCCTTTGGCTGCCGGTGTGCAGCAACCTGCTTCTTCCCTGTCGCCTTGATGTCGGTGCCTGATCCAGTTCCTAATCCAGTCCCAGATGTTCTGCCCTTTGTCTTCGTCTGGCTCCTGAGCCTTCTGGCCTGTTGGGCCCTGGAGTGGCCAATAGGTGGGATTCGTCCCTGTGCTTTGGAGCTTCCCTTCCTGCCAGCCGACGGGGCTTCAGATGTCAGTATCACAGCATCGGAGTTCGCTTCGCCTGGATCTCTCCTGCATTCTCCTGTTCTCAGCGTGGTCCGTGACCTGCCCTCCAAGGCAGTGTTGGGGACGTGTGGGACAGGGTGGCCTTTGATTCAGTCCCAGGAGTGGTCTGAGTGGGGTGCCCCGAGGGACAGTGCCCATGTCTTCCTTCAGCCCTTGTTCCTGAGTCTACATCTGCACCTTCAGTACCTCGTTTCTGAACCTACCTCTGCATCTTCAGTACCTCGCCTCTGAATCTACCTCCGCACGTCCAGTACCTTGCTTCTGAGTCTACGTCAGCACGTCCAGTACCTTGCTTCTGAGTCTACATTAGCACGCCCAGTATCTTGTCTCTGAGTCTTCATCCGCACGTCCAGTACCTTGCTTCTGAGTCTACGTCAGCACGTCCAGTACCCTGCTTCTGAGTCTACGTCTGCACTCCCAGTACCCTGCTTCTGAGTCTACGTCTGCACTTCCAGTACCCTGCTTCTGAGTCTCGTCTGAATCTATGTTCCAGTCTTCGCTGTCCTGGCCTCCGTCCGGCCTGCCGCTTCGTGCCGTACCCTGCGGCAGGTCCGAAAGGGCTGGGAACGGTCGGAGGACTGTTCACAAGACCAACATTGCGTTGTTGGGTCTTCCGAAGCGTGCAGGTCCGGAGGAGGGCCTGTCGCCTGGTCATCACTCCAGTCTTGCTTCCGTCCTACCCATGCTCGGGCATGCCACGCCTCCCGCGGCCCTCTTCGGAATCCTCTGGGGTCGAGCCGCGACCCAAGGACACACCTCTCTCAGGAAGTGGGATCGCTCTCCGAGCGCTCCACAACACATTGGGCTTAGCAAGACACTATGACCTGGAGGAATCAATGGCACCTCTTCCTCCTCATCAATGTGATGCCATGTTCGCCTGATCGCGACACAAAGAGATCCATGGGGCTAGAAGTCACAGCAGGGTAGGCATAAACCTTTCCTCTCTTCTTCCGAACTATAGCAGAGTATTTGCCCTAAAGCAAAAAATTGTTAACAAATTCAAGAGCATCAAGGAATAAGGCCACCTATGGGAACTCCATATGAATTCCCCCAGGACCAGCACTTCTTATGCACTTTTTAAAAATAAAATGAAACTATATGGGAAAATTTCCCTATTTGATTTCAACAAAAGCAGATCCTTAAATGATTCATTTTCCTGCAGAACTCACAAAAGCCAAGATGTGTTTGGTTGGAAAGCTGCCCACATAGCAACCCCTGCACCCTTCTCTTTGATTCCAGACACTTTCCTGTGGTTTAAAGCTACATTCACCTCATGTCTGCTTTACTCTGTGCACAGACAATAAATTGGAAAAGGTGAATTCTTCATTTTATAAATACAAATGAGGGAACACAGGCCTGCTTTTCATCAGCTATTCTTTTTAATTATTAAAAAAAAAAGTCTAAACTGTTTAGAAGAAAATCTAACAGAGATATTAGCTGAGGAAAATAAGTGGCCTAAGGAGTGTACAGGGTCACTACCCTTTAAAAGCATAGCAAATGAGTTAAGAAAAGTTTTTGCTGTTTTAGGCTGTTGGCAGATTTTCTTTCTAATTAAACCAGAGCAGTGTGTATAGAAATGACTGGAAAAGCAAACATGTCTATTAACAAAAAGCAGTGATTACAGCTTGGCATCCAGCCAGCAGTAGCAAAGGAACTGATGTCTGCAACTGTCTCTGTGCCATATGGGTTCTGCTGTAGCACTGAATTGGATCCAATGCAAGGTTAAGATGTGTCAGATTTAACTGGGGTTTAATTGATACTGATAAAGAGGCTCTAAAGAAGCACTATGCAAGCTCCCAGAACCAGGCTGCATGTCCTTCTCTTCCCTAGCTTCGTTGTAACATGGCAACAGTCAGCTATCCAAAAAAGAGTTTGCAAACTCTACTTATTTGACAGGGAAGGAAAAAATTCACTGGAATTCACTTAGTAGTGGAATATAGTGCAGGACACAATTCAGTTCTGCAGAGCTACAAGAATGCCTTGATGTTCAGTCATTTTTCTATTATATAAATAGAGTGCTGAATTATTACAAAAGTCCTTCACTTCAAGGCTTCGAGTTGTACTTTATGAAATGCTTAGGACTCCTTGCTGAGAGAACCATGTAAACATGCCAGTACAATCAACATTTGTATATCTATTATGGCACTATCCAGTGTCAAGGCTGCTTAGACAATGCTTTACGATATTACCATGAAGTTCCACAAAATACTGTATATTCAAAATGAAATAAATGTTCTACTGAAATAGCTGAGGGCACTACAAAAAGGATCCTGAATAAAGAAAGAGATGTTTCTATAAAGCAGAACATTCATGAAGTGTCCTTGTATGCAGATAATGTACAAGGCAAACAGAAAGAGCTGGCAAATCTTTTTAAGCTCAACCACAGTGTTGACAACTTGGTGATGGTGTGTTGTTTGGGTATTAATGTTAGTCTGCGTAGGCCTACTTCATCTAGTTCATATTTTTCTATTTGCTCTGACTCTTTTCACAAACTCCCTGCACCTTTTTTTTTGAGAGACAGTTTCCATGGTGTCATGAGATCCACAGCAAACGAAGATTTTTGGAGTTAATTTAGTTACAACTGGTTTTATGTAAAGTCAGTAGAGGATGCTGCCCTACAGCAGGGACTCCACTCTGTCAGCTCATTGTACAAGTGAAAAAGGCCTGAATGCAAGCTTTACATAGTTGGAATTAGTCTCTTTCATTGACCGAATTCAATGTGCAGTGATTTAATAGTTTAAAGCCACCTCAGAGGTTTTACCCTCAGTGCCACTCCTTGGCCAGCAGAATTCATCACAGTCCTCTTCCATCCTTCCCGGGCTCCAGCATGTTGCCTCTGTGGCACACCGAAGCTCCAGTGGGCCCCATCAGACTCAGACTTGGGTTCTGTCAAGGTCTGCCACGAGGCCTCCCCAAAATTGTAATTATTTTTTTGCAGTATTATAACCACACATTGTTAACTTGCTGCAGCACAAGCTTTTAACTGAGTCATTACCATTTAATTAGCAGCCATGGGCACAATGAGTTAAGGAAAGATATAGGCAGAACACTCACCTGAAATCAGAAAGACAACAAGGTGCCATGAGTTTCTTTAAAAAAATGCAGAGTGGAAAGATGAAGTACAAAATCTCTACTGCTTAAATCCTCAATAGGCCTCTGTTCTAAGCAGGGACGGTAACTTTCAAACCAGCGCGCGGGCGCACATTTGCACCCAGGGACACGGCTATTTTATAATTTCTGCACATATATGCATGCATGTTATAAAAATAGCTTGGTTGCGTGCACATGTGCACCTAATTTTAAGTGAGCACACACATGGGCGTGCAAATCCCACTTCTACTGCGTAACTCAGGGGATTTTAAAAGAGGCAAGCACCCACGCCATTCCCCGTTTACCAGTTCATCCACCAGTTTGCCTAGTTAACAGATAGGTCCTCCAGTCCCCCTGGTTTGATAGCCTACACTCTCCCCCCCCCCCCCCCCCCCAGTTACCCCAGGCACTTTAAATCCCTCAGTTATGGTTCTATCTTTTCATTTTATAACTTACACATCAACCAGTTGAACATCAGTATAGTAAAAACAAATAAATATATAAATAGATCCATAGCAGAAGTAAGTAATTCATGCTAACATCTCTTGGCCAGGACCTGAAACACCCATGCCTCATTCATAGCCCACAGCTTCATTTGAAAGCTTTTGAGATGTGCGAGCAGCGGCATTTACACTCGTGTCTGGGCATATTTTATATGGTCGGCACACACGAGCCCGACTTCTTCACACATCCCGTAATCAATGTGCGTGCCAAGCTTTTAAAATTCACCTTTTAATATATGATCAGTGTCAGTATCCAAGCTGCATGTTCAAAAAGGTTCTCTGTAATTTAGTAGGTTCCAATTGCATCGCATAGGTGCAAGATCCACAGGGAGTTTTTTTTTACAAAGAACCTTGTAACTAAAACTACCCACGTGGTTTCATTTTGAAAATCAGCTACAGGCTACATGGATACAAAATGAACACCTGGACCTTACAGCTGCAACATCTGTGGATCAGCTGCGCAATTGGAAAGATGAGCTTATGTTTAAAGATTAAATCTGCAAGCATATTTTCCCTTCACCACCCATCTTTGTGGCAGCTAAAGCTAACTCTTAAGTGAGATGAGGCACTCTGAGGGGGTGAAAATGTCACCTCGGGGAGGGGAGGGGAGGGGGGGAACTGACTGGACAAGTCCATCACCATCCAGCTAGATCCCTTTAAAAACTGTGCACAGCCCACCAAAACGCACTATCCATGTAATTAAGTATTGGGTACATAATGCAGAATAGTTCACTCTTCTGTTTTCAGTATTCCACTGAATAATACTTCCCATGGAACCTGCAACTAGATTTCCTTCCTCTATCCTTTCAAACAATATGTGCCTGAGAGACAAGATTGCCATGTTACTGCCAATTCTGTAATACATAGCTGTGTGCTCCAGAAACCACTATGGAACACTGCGCTCACATGTCTTGTAACTTATTTTGTTTTTTACAGCCTTTAAATTTCCAGCCTTCTGACTACTATACATTTCTTCAAACAATATTGCCATCTGAGTGATATCAATCAAAGAGGATTGCCCTTTCATGTCTACACTTGCAGAATCAGCCCACTTGACTGAATTCTGATTACTTCTGAATTCACAAAAGCAAATGCAATATATTTTTCATATCACAGCCATTGGTTGTGGGAGAGCACATAATAAAAGCAATATGGAATCCATGGTTTTAGGTCCATAGTTTTAGGAGCATAATGCTAAAATTGTATTTTAGCTCTTGGACTGTACAATTGCCTCATGTAAAACTCTTTTGAAGAGCAATCCTTGCCATTACTACACAGGAAAAAGACTTGAGTGCATTAGCTGATAAACCTGGAATGAGGGTGCAAAGCAAGACAGCAGGGTCCGAAGCCGGCCACAGGTTGGCCCTGCATTAAATGGGAGGAGAAACAAGGGATGAGACTCTTCTTTCTATTGTTTAAAGCATTTGTCAGACCACATCTGGAGTATGGAGTTCACTTTTCATTTAATTTTATTTAACTTGGGAAATACCTTTTCAATAAGCACAAAGCAATGGGCAACAATCAATAGTGCAATTACAAATAATCAGTCAACAAATCATCATTAGAAATCAGCAATGAAAAAGATTACAAATAAAACAAGACAGCTATTGTCAAAACTCTGTGACTCACGTGGAATCAGTAAATCATACCAGTTTTGGGGGCCCAACCTCAGGAAGGCTATATCCAAATATTAGAAAAGGAATAAAAAAAAAAAAGAGCTAATGAAGGCTTGCACATACTGAATGATTCCTGCTATTTACATTATAGAAAAAGATGTTTATGGGGACAGTTACATTCCACAGTTACATCTGAATCTTCAATCTCAGTGATCTTTTCACCAGAGGAGCAACAAACTAAACAAGGGGGCAATTTTACATTTGAAAGAAATGATTTTGTACTCAAACAGTGGTGAAATAATGAATCAGTTTGCCAGCACTACTAACCCAAATCAAAATGGACATGTTTTGGGGGTTTTTAGAAAAAGGATATTGGCAGATATAATATAGCAACATGCTGGGGGAAAGCACTAATCCAGCGATTCTAAGATCAAACACCTCACTAGTTTTGGTAGCTGTTTGGATTATTTCAAAGTTTGGAGATAAAACATGAGAGAGGGCCTAGGAATTGGTTAAAGAATGAAAGCTTATCAGTAACAAAGAGCAAGACAATAAAAACCGAACATAAGAATTACTATACTGAGTCAGACCAAGGGTCCATTGAGCCCAATATCCTGTTTCCAACAGTGGTCAGTCTAGGTCACAAGCACCTGGCAGGATCCCCAAAATAGATATATCCCATGCTGCTAATGCCTAGGGATAAGCAATGGCTTTCCCTAAATCTACCTGGTTAATAACTATTTATGGACTTTTCCTCCAGGAACTTGTCCAAATCTTTTTTAATCCCAGCAACACTAACTGCCTTTACCACATCCTCTGGCATTGAATTCCAGAGCTTAATTGCGCATTGAGTGAAAAAATTTCTCCAATTCGTTTTACATGTGCTAGTAATGTCATAGAGTGTCCCCTACGTTTTGAATTTAAAAAGGGTTTGGACAAGTTCTTGGAGGAGAAGTCCATTTGGAAAAAAAAACACTATTTACCTCTGGGCATTAACAGCATGGGATCTATATACAGTTTGGCATCCTGCCAGGTACTTGTGACCTGAATTGGAAACAGGATTTGGGGCTGGATGGACCCTCTGTCTGACCCAATATGGCAATTCTTATGTTCTTAAGACTTTAGTTTTGATGCACTGTCATGAACTTGGTCTCCAGTAAAAGTTAACAAAAAATGATTGCCAAGGGTTGACCATGTCCAAACAATCCATTCTAGTTACAAGTCAATTGATAACACTTTGCTGAGTATTTGATTTATGTTTCATCTATTATGATCATCTCAGGCAAACTACATTTTGATTACATTAAATGAAATCAGTAGAAGACTGATTAAGTTCAGAAGGGGCAATATGTTTAGTACAAGCAATTGATCTTTATAAGCAATACCACAAAATCAGAACTGTTTTCCAATGTTCTATCATTTCTTCCTTTTATCTAGGTTTGCTAAATTGTGAATGTGGGAAAAAAAACATTTTGAAAGATCATAGGTGAAATAAATCAGAAAGAGAAGCCATTGCCTTGGCATGGTCAAACCCTTTTTACAGTTAACTGTCACATGAAATTTTTTTTCAGTGGAATGGAATATCATATGATGGCTGCTTGCCTTGTTGTTTGTTCTATTAATAAATTAAAGCACAGTCCTTTCTATTTTTGTCATTAGTTCATTGGGAGAAAGTTGGTTTGTTATGGTTCTTTTCTACTTGATTCATCACTACAGTACCATTAACAGCAGATGTATGAAGAGACCTATGGGGTAGATTTTAAAAAATTGCACGTATCTTATAAAATCCGGGGTCGGCGCGCGCAAGGGGGTGCACATTTGTGCAACCTGCGCACGCCAAGCCCAGCGCGTGCTGCCTGTTCCCTCGCCCTCCCCCCACCTTCCCCTCCCTTCCCCTACCTAACCTACCCCCCCGGCCCTATCTAACCCCCCCTTACCTTTGTTAGCAGATTTACGCCTGCTAAAAGCAGGCGTAAATCTGCGCGCGCCAGCAGGCTGCTGGTGTGCCATCACCCAACCCAGGGGCAGGTCCGGAGGCCTCGACCACGCCCCCGGCCGGCGCCACGCCCCCGGGCCCGCCCCCGAAATGCCGCGGCACGCCCCCGAAATGCCGCGTCGTTTCGGGAACGCCCCGACATGCCCCCTCCCCGCCCCTTTTACAAAGCCCCGGGACTTACGTGCGTCCCAGGGCTCTGCGCGCGCCGGCAGCCTATGCAAAATAGGCGCGCCGGCGCACACAGGGCATTTAAAATCCACCCCTAAGTGTTCTCACAAACTTCTGCATTGTGACTTTTTTTTTTATTATTTGTCCAATAAAATCTCTCAACCTCCAGGACAAATATGGCTACTAGAATTCTACATTTTTACTAGAAATTAAAAATATGGATGTCACATTATTTGCAGAGTAATAAACAACTATAGATGCTGACTCTGTGGGTACTGCGGGTACTAGATAGAATTCCCACCTGGCTCAATGTCATAAGGAACAAGCTAATCCAGTCCTAGTTTTACCTATTGCCTGAAGGGACTTGTAGTTCTGATTGTCCTAGGTAAATCAATGGGACAATCAAAACTACAAGTCCCTGCAGGCAACAGGGGATTGCAATAGCCTGTTCCCTATGTAAGTCTACTGGAGCACTAGATAGCATATTAGTGCTGTAATCTACAAGGCTATGTTTTCAAAGGGGTTATGTTTAATGTGAGAGGTTAAAAGTGCATTGCTATACTTTACAATGGAGAAAGTTCTTGCCTGGGTGATGTCAGGCAAAGGACAAGTGGGGAAATGGCTAGTGTGGGAGGAGTAAGTGGTAGCCCTTGCCTTCTGGGAGGGTGTATTATGGGGAGGTCAAAACTTTATCCTATTTGTTAACACTGGAAAATTCCAGAGTATTGGGGCAAGGACAGCCAAAGTAGAAGTGTGTCAGTAGCATGATTGCAGAGTTTCTCTGAGCCAATGGCAGTATATGGTTAGAGTGGTATAAAATCTAGTGTTTTCCCTTGGGAAAGGAGGAAGACGTCTTGAGAGGTTGGGAGATTCTGGAGGAGCCAAATCATGGAATTGGGAGTACAAACTTAGGGTACCATCCCCAGTGGTGCCCTGGAAGTAAAATGTATGGAGAGCGAGAAAGGAGAACCATCTAAAAGCTTCCATTAACCTTTGGGAAAAGAGGGCGATTGTGCAAAAGTTGTGTTCCGAAGTGAAAGAAGAGGAGAAGTTTGGAGTTTGGAATTTGGACACAGGAACTGTGGCTGTTGTGGTGGTGGCTGGACCTGGGGAAGAGGTTATTTCACTGCAGAGCTCGGGACCAGCACCTGCCCAAAGAAAAGGGGTTGAACTGCCTTGGAGCTTCTCCCGGAGTGTGAGAGCTGAATTTTGAGCTGCTTCAGTTCTGTGAGTCCGGGGTTGGAGAGAAGCTGAAGAGTGGCCGGGCGTAGCGGAGGTCCAGGGCTGGAGAAAAGCTGAAGAGTGGTCGGGCGTAGTGGTGGTCAAGTCCAGGGAGTTAATCCAACACATAGACGAACAGGAACTAGGAGAACAGGAACCGGGAACCACAGGAGGACAGGAACATGAGACGATCCAAGGGATAGCAATGAGTACTCAGAGTACGAGGAGACCTGTTGCAAAGGCAACGCTATGAAGAGAGGCCTGAGCTTTTATATGCCGAAGAGTCTGACGTCAGCATCCGGGTCCGCGGCCAGGTTCCCGCCACTGGCCCTTTAAAAGAGCAACGTGGCAGGGCCGGAGGCACCGGAGGGAACCAGAGGTCGAAGCTGGCAGCCCACCACCGCCAGCGAAGAGGAGCCAACAGCTGGAGTCCATCTGAAGAGGTGAGAGGGCCACACTGCAGGGTTGCCGCAGGCGGCACCTCTATGGTCAGCTTCTTTTTAGCCTGCCTCAGTGTTTTACATCTAACTTGCCAATGCTTATGCTTTGTCCTATTTTCTTCGGATCCTTTTTCCCATTTTTGAAAAAAGTTCTTTCACCTCACCTTTTAACCATGCCGGCATTTTTTGGCCTTTCTTCTGCCTTTTCTAATGCATGGAATATTCTGGTCTGCATTTACAAGTTGGTATTAAACATCATGCCTGATGAAAACTCTTTATAGCTGCATTTTTTAGTTGTTTTCTATTTTCCTCATTTTATCAAAGTCTCCCTTTTGAAAATTAAATGCTAGAATAGTAGATTTACTTAATGTCCTTCCTCCAGTCATTAACTCAAATTTGATCACATTATGATCATCGTTGCTGAGCAATCCCACTTCCGTTACCTCTCACACTAAATCCTGCATTCCACTAAGAATGAGGTCTAAAATTGCTCCCCCTTCTTCTCAATTCCTGGACAAGCTGCTCTATTTCATCCAGAACCTTTACCTCCCTGACATGTCCTGATGCAATATTTATCCAGTCAATATTGGGGTAATTGAAATCTCCCATTATTACTGTGCTGCTAGATTTGTTAGCCTCACTAAGTTTTGTTAGCATTTCATTCTCCATATGTTCATTTTGGTCAGGTGGATGGTAGAATACCCCCACCACTATACTCTTCCCCATCACACATGGAATTTCTACCCATAAAGATTCTACTATGCATTTAGTCTCCTGCAGGATCTTTACCCTGATGGATTCTATGCCATCTCTAACAAAGCACCACATCATCACCAAGTTGATCCACCCTATCATTGCGATATACTTTGTATCCTGGTATAACACTGTCCTATTCGTTATCCTCCTGTCACCAGGTCTCTGAGATGCCAATTAAGTCTGCCTCATCATTCAGTCCATTTTAACTCTCCCATCTTACTTTTTAGACTTCTGGCATTAGCATACAGACATTTCAAAGTACATTTTTTATTTGTATATACAATTTTCTTAGCAGTTGACAGGAATAATTTGGAATCATTTAATTCAATTTTGTTTTTTACTTATAGGCACATGGGCTATGTTTGTTTTTATTGGAACCTCTCTATCGGGATGTCCTAACTCCTCTATTATTTTAGAATCCATTGAAGATACCTCTTTCTGAACCATGCACTGCTGAGCATCTGTTGGCTTTCCCCCATGTTCTAGTTTAAAAGCTGTTCTATCTCCTTTTTAAACGTTTCCCAGCAACCTGGTTCCACTCCAGTTAAGGTTACTGTCATCCTCTGCCTTTCAGAATAGGCTCCCCTTTTCCCAAAATGTTACTCAGTTCCTAACAAAGCTAAAACCCTCTTCCCTACATCATTATCTCATCCATGCATTAAGACTCTGGAGCTTTGCCTGTATCTAGGGTCCTGTGGGTAGAACAGGGAGCATTTCAAAGAATGCTACCCTGAAAATTCTGGATTTCAATTTTCTACCTAAAAGCCTAAATATGGCTTTCAGAACCTCCCTCCTACACCTTCCTATGTCATTGGTACCCACATGTACCACAACAGCCAGCTCCTCCCCAATACTGTCTAAAATCCTATCTAGCTGACGCATGAGCTCTGCCACCTTCACATCAGACAGACAAGTTACCAAGTGATCCTCATTTCCACCAGCCATCTACATTCCTAATGTCATCTATATTCCTAATGATCGAATCATCAGCTATGATGGTCAATCTAACCCTTCCATCCTGGTCACAAGTCCTTGGAGACCCATCCTTAGTGTGAGAGAATAATGCATCCCTTGGAGAGTAGGCTCTAGCTCAGGATCACTTCCTGCTACAGTAAGTTGATGGTTCCGTCCAGGTGACCTTGCTCCTCCAAGGCATCACAGGAGCTGCCAGAGTGGAGTTGGGACTTGGCTACTATGTCCCTGAAGGTCTTCTCTATATACCTCTGTCTGCCTCATCGCCTCCAGAGATCGAATTTGTTCTCTGAGAGCCAGGAGCTCTTTGTACCGGGTGCACACATACAACCTCTCACCAACTGGTAGATAACCATGCATGTGACACTCAGGTTAAACTGCTGGACTGCTGTCTATATCTTAATATTGTTGTGTTCTTAGTTAATTTAGTTTGTCCCTTAAATTGATGTGGTGTGTTTAATTTTAATTTGGCAAAGGCCTGCAAGGGGATAATACCCAACGCCGGACTTGAGTATGGCCTGACTCCAACCACACTGGAGCCCCGCAGATGAGAGCAGGAACTGGCTAGCTCCCACCTATAGTCCACCCCTCTGCCCACCCACCACCACCGAAGGCAGAAAAGACCAGCAGCAACGCCAGAAGTGCTTGTGCTGACAGGTGCACGCCCTTGACGTTTGACAAAGGAGCTTGCCCCTCTGTGTGCCCTTTCATGCGCACCTGAAGTAAGCAAATTCTAATTTCAGCCATAATCTGCAAAAGGAACTTAAACCCTACAAAGCTGAGATAAACCCAGCCAACGAGCTTACAATACTAAAATGTCCACTTCTAAATATTGGTTTGATCTATAGCCCACCAGGGAACATTCCAGAAAGACTGTTCTCCTCAATCGAAATCTTCACTAAAACGTTTCCAGCTCCAGAATAAACTCTAATTATAGGAGACTTTAATCTCCATATACACAGCAGAACTAAATCTACAGCATGTGAAATTTTTCTAGATACTATGGAAGCCATGGATTGGTCACAATTTGTATCCAGCCCCACCCATAATGCAGGACACATCCTTGACCTAATTTTTGCCAATCACAATAACTGTGTAATCAATTCTTCTCACAAAATATTACCCTGGTCTGATCACCAGCTAATAAAGGCAGAAATAACTCTCCTCACCACACAACAAACAAACTCACATAACAATCAATCCTCCACTTATACAAAAAAGATAGAACCTGAAACACTCAAACAAAGTATTAAAAATTAAATAACTGAGTTTGATCATGATAATGCTTCCTTATCTTTTGACTCCTGGGATAAAATCATTAATGAAATAGCAGATACCCTATGCCCAATCCTGACAAAATATTCCAAAATAAAGACAACACAACTAAACAAAAGAAACCTTGGTATTGCGAAAAACTAAGACACACCAAACAGACCCTGAGAAAATCTGAAAAGCAATGGAGAAAATGCCAATCTATGGAATCCCTACAAAAATACAAATCCCTATTAACAAAATACCGTGATCAAATCAATAAAGCAAAAAGCAATACTATGCAAAACAAATTCATGGTGTAATATTTAATTCAAAACTACTCTTTGAAATAGTGAAAAACCTAATCAAAGACCCATCGTCCCCTCTATCTCAAATAACTATGACTTTACAAAGCACTCATGCAATGTTAATTCATTGTTAAACAAAATCAATACACAAATCACAATTCTCCCACTGCTTACCAACAAAAAAGCCTGAAGAAAACTTTGGTCAAGTGAAATGGAACTCATTCGACCCAGTATTTAAACTTAAAGTAAACCAAATCACTAAAATGAAGTCCGCCACCCATCCACTAGACCCTATCCCTGCAAGTACACTGAAAACTTTAAACAATGTAATAACCCCGATATTCACATCCATAATAAACCACTTGCTAGCAGAAGGATTGGTCTCCAATAGGGTAAAACAAGCTGTAATTAAATCAATCCTAAAAAACAAAACTGGCAGAATCGATGATTAGAACAATTACTGACCAATATCCAACCTGCTTTTCATCACGAGAGTTCTAGAAAAAGCAGTCTTATCACAATTAGAAAACTACCTAGAAGACAATATACTATACCCAAACCAATTTGGATTCAGAAAAAAATCATTCAACAGAAACCCTTAGCCGACTCTGTACTACAAGGCATTTACAACAATGAATCATATATATCCTGGTACTAATAGATTTAACAGCGGCATTCGACACAGTTGAACATACCCTACTATACCACCAGCTGAGAGAAACTGGAATAGACTGAAATGTTAACAAATGGCTCTCTTCCTCCCTAAAAGATAGGATATTCCAAGTCAAACTGGGTAATCAAATTTCAGATACCTTCCCAATTGATACCGGTATCTCCCAAGGTTCAGCACTCTTGACCACACTATTCAAAATCAGCTGCCTATATATGCATTACTAGCAAATCTAGGAATCAACCTCTTCCTATATGCAGATGACATACAATTCTATATCCCATTTGATAAAACATTCGAAAAACTGCGTCATCTGTCAACATACATGAAGGCCATACAACAAAAACACTCTCAATTGAAATTAACTCTAAACCCCCCCAAAAAATGAAAATAGTGTGGTTAAGGAGAGATAACACAACAAATCACCATTCACTAACATTACTCTCTCAGATCAGGTATGAGACCTTGGAATTCAGATCGATGAGAACTTCACTATGAAAAAACATATAAGCAAATTAATCAAAACAGGATACTCCAAGCTGAGAATACTACATCAACTGAAACCTTTGTTAGCAATACAGGCGCACGCAAGCCCCGGGATGTGTGTAAGTCCCAGGGCTTGAAAAAATGGGCGTTCTGGGGGCGTGGCCATGGGCGGGGTGCCGGCCCGGGGGCGGGACCGAGGCTTCCAGAACAGCCATCGGGCCAGGTGATGGAGAGCCGGCGCGCGCTAGTTATGCCTGCCCAGAGGCAGGCGTAACTTCTCCAACAAAGGTCAGAGGGGGGGTTTAGTTGGGGCTGGGGAGCAGGTTAGATAGGGGAAGGGAGGAAAGTTTCCTCCGAGGCTGATTATAGGAAAAAATAACCCATGCTATAGTTACACAATGTTAGGTTCCATATTAGGTGCTACCACCCAAGAAAGAGATCTAGGCATCATAGTGGATAACACATTGAAATCGTCAGTTCAGTGTGCTGCGGCAGTGAAAAAAGCAAACAGAATTTTGGGAATTATTAGGAAGGGAATGGTGAATAAAACGGAAAATGTCATAATGCCTCTGTATCGCTCCATGGTGAGACCCCACCTTGAATACTGTGTACAATTCTGGTCGACGCATCTCAAAAAAGATATAATTTGATGGAGAAGGTACAGAGAAGGGCGACCAAAATGATAAGGGGAATGGAACAGCTCTCCTATGAGGAAAGACTAAAGAGGGTAGAACTTTTCAGCTTGGAGAAGAGACGGCTGAGGGGGGATATGATAGAGGTGTTTAAAATCATGAGAGGTCTAGAACGGGTAGATGTGAATCGGTTATTTAGTCTTTCAGATAATAAAAAGACTAGGGGGCACTCCATGAAATTAGCATGTGGCACATTTAAAACTAATCGGAGAAAGTTCTTTTTCACTCAACGCACAATTAAACTCTGGAATTTGTTGCCAGAGGATGTGGTTAGTGCAGTTAGTATAGCTGTGTTTAAAAAAGGATTGGATAAGTTCTTGGAGGAGAAGTCCATTATCTGCTATTAATTAAGTTGTCTTAGAAAATAGCCACTGCTATTACGGCAACAGTAGCATGGAATAGACTTAGTTTTTGGGTACTTGCCAGGTTCTTATGGCCTGGATTGGCCACAGTTGGAAACAGGATGCTGGGCTTGATGGACCCTTGGTCTGACCCAGTATGGCATATTCTTATGTTCTTATGATTTACTACTCTTCAGTTTGTCAATCAGGCCTACCACATCTTCTAGGTTCACCGTGATTTGGTTCAGTCCATCTGAATCATTACCCATGAAAACCTTCTCTGATACGGGTATCTCCCCAACATCCTCTCCAGTAAACACTGAAGCAAAAAAAAATCATTTAATCTTTCCGCCTTATCTCTCTAATTTCCCAGTTAACCCCTCGATCATCTAACGGTCCAACTGACTCCCTCACAGGCTTTCTGCTTCGAATATATTTTTAGAAGTTTTTACTGTGAGTTTTTGCCTTTACGGCCAACTTCTTTTCAAATTCTCTCTTAGCCTGTCTTATCGTCTTACATTTAACTTGCCAACGCTTATGCATTATCCTATTTTCTTCTGTTGGCTGCTTCTTCCAATTTTTGAATGAAGATCTTTTCGCTAAAATAGCTTCCTTCACCTCCCCTTTTAACCATGCTGGTGATCGTTTTGCCTTCTTTCCACCTTTCTTAATATGTGGATAATGTTAGTGGCGCGATAATGTTAGTGGTGTGAGCAATAAGGAATACATTTATTTATTTATTTAGAGATTTTATATATCGATAATCGTTTGGAACATCTAATCGGTTTACATCGAACAGCAATTCAGCAACTGGCTTTAAAAAAAAACTTAGCGGAAAGAAACACAATTTAACGAACAACAGCAATTCAAGGACAGGCTGTGGAAATAGACTGGGAGACTATGTAACTGATATGAGTAAATTACTGTGTACAACTTTGTTTGGGAAAGTCTTCAATATATGACTACAAATTTACATATATGTATATACATCATCCTTAATTTATAAAAGGAGGGTTACTCTATGAGTGGCATATTAATACAGCGGAATAGGTTATTATTAAATCTAAAGTTAATATGTACATACCGTGGTTGAGAGAGGTAGTTGAGAGAAGTGAACAGGTTGATGAAGGGAAAGAAGTAACTCGGACCAGCTAAGGGAGGAAGGATGATGTGAAGTGTATTGTTAGAAGAATTTGAACTTGTATTTACTGTTAGGTTGACCAAAAAAATAATGTACGAATATGAACTAGATTATATAGTAGATAGTGTGATATCCTAGAATATTTATGATTCTGAACTAGAATATGTATACAATGTGGTGTTGAACTAGAAGGTGAATATTGACAATGAATATGAATGTGGATATTGTAAACCATTGTGATCTTTTGGAACAATGGTATATAAAATGCCTAATTAAATAAATAAATGCATACTCTATTGATACAGGTTTGGTCATGCCCTTGTTTTAGATAAATCCTGGTTGAGTTTTCATGTGAAAATGTCACTTTTTCTCTTAAATGGAATAAGAGTCTATCAATTAAAGAATCTGCTTGGGGAGGGAGGGAAGGAAAGTAAGACACACTTAGGGGTAGATTTTATAAAACTATGCCCGCGTGTACTTTTGGTCGCGCACCAGGCGCAAACAAAAGTACGCCGGAATTTATAAGATACGTGCGTAGCCGCGCATATCTTATAAAATCCGGGGTCGGCGCGCACAAGGGGGTGGACATTTGTGTACCTTGCGCGCGCCAAGCCATGCGCGCGCTGCCCATTCCCTCTGAGGCCGCTCCGAGGAAACTTTCCTTCGGCCTTCCCCCACCTTCCCCTCCCTTCCCCTACCTAACCCACCCCCTCAGCCCTATCTACACCCCCCCTACCTTTATTGCGAATGTTACGCCTGCCCCAGGCAGGTGTAACTCGCGCGCGCTGGCTGGCCACCGCCGACCGATTCCCCGGCCCGGGAGCAATTTCGGAGGCCTCGGCCACATCCCCGAAATGCCCCCGGGCCGGAACCATGCCCACAGCCACGCCCACGGAACGCCCCCGAATGACGCACCTGCGTGACACCCCCCCCCCCCCCGACAAGCCCCCGGAACACCTTCCCAGGAAAGTCCCAGGGCTTGCGTGCGCCGCCGAGCCTATGCAAAATAGGCTCAGCGCGCAGGGGGGTTTTGAAAGGGTTACGCGCATAACTTATGCGCGTAACCCTTTTAAAATCTACCCCTTAGACTTACCTACTTTTCTTTTATTTTTTAATCAGGCAAACACGCTTAGAATTACTTAGGATTGGACTGGGACTATTGGCTTAGTGGCATGCAGAGGACCTGGATTTGATTTCCAACTCAATTCCTTGGTCCAGCCAGGGCTGTGAGTACTGCAGTAGTAGGGTTCACAGGCCCTTGGAGGTTGGCAGTCTCTGTCATCACACATTGGATACTCCTAGTGGATAGACTCTAGGTCCATGTTAACCAGGTTGACTGGGCTGAGGAGGTAGGAGAGATGGGAGGGGGGAAGACAGGAATGCAGGTTGTTACAAGTAAAAGCTTGGGAGGGATCAACATGACATTGGCATAAGCAGACTGCTCTAGAAGCTCTGATAGTTGCATGGTTTTCATATAGGGGTAGATTTTAAAAGGGTTACGCGTGCGCTGCCGAGCCTATTTTGCATAGGCTCGGCAGCGCACGCAAGCTCCGGGACGCACCTAAGTCCCGGGGCTTTCCTGGGGGAGCGTGTTGGGGGCGTGTCACGTCGGCTCGTCATTTGGGGGCATTCCGGGAGCATGGCCGCGGGAGTGGTTCCAGCCCGGGGCGTTTCGAGGGTGTGGCCGAGGCCTCCGAAATCGCTCCCGGGCCGGGGAATCGCGCGGCGGCCGGCCAGCGCACGCGAATTATGCCTGCCTGGGGCAGGCATAACTTTCCCGATAAAGGTAGGGGGTGTAGATAGGGCTGGGGGGGTGGGTGAGGTAGGGGAAGGGAGGGGAAGGTGGGGGGAGGCCGAAGGAAAGTTCCCTCGGAGGCCGCTTTCGGAGTGGCCTCGGAGGGAACGGGCAGCGCGCGCAGGGCTCGATGCGCACAAGGTGCACCCCTTTGCGAGTACGGATCCTGGATTTTATAAGATACGTGCAGCTACGTGCGTATCTTATAAAATCTGACATACTTTTGTTTGTGCCTGGTGCGCGAACATAAGTACACGCGAATGTAGTTTTATAAAATCTACCCCATAGATTTTCTTCTAATTTTCCTTTCATGATGGTAAGGAAGAAAAGGAAGGGGAAGGTCTAGATTTATCCCTCTTTACCTCCTCTACATACCCCTGGTACACAACTTCAGATTGACTCATTTGTGCTCCAAGTCCACGGCTCAACATCAGGTTTCTCTGAGCCAAAACACAGATCAAGCTATCTTTTCTCTATCTGCTTATCTGAAAATGCTGCATAAAAAGACATAAAACATGGAGTGTAGTACAAGTTAGAATAAATTGCAAAATTTGATTAGATCTCAATTACATCGTGACTGTACTTTGTCAATAGTCATCCTGTTTTATAAAATGGCACAAAAAATAACTATGCAATGTTTCATAACAAATTTGTCAGTTGGAAAAATATGCATATGTTGTCACTCAAATGTATTCTATTAATTTAATTTAAGTAAAAATTATAAGAAATATACTGCATACTTTGTCTTGCCTGCCATACTGGTAATATAGTACATTCATTTCCCGTATGATCACCACATGATGATAGAAAATTCTTAATATCAGAAAATGTTTTATATGAAACAAAGAGTCTCTGAGTGCAACGATCATCTGTTCTACCACCTGTTGTCTGTAATGAATGTGTGATGTTAATACATTTAATAATTCCAGATATGCTTCAGTTCCATTACTGCCTCTGACACTAATGTCACTTGTCCTGTGAATGATATGAAAATAGCAGTTAAAAAGAAAATTAATTGGGAGAAAGTCAGTTGATTAAAATACTTGTGAATAACCTTTTGAAGGTTTAGAAATGTCAGAATTTGGAACTGTGGTACAAGTTCTCATTTTACCATGTTTAGATTACTGTAATTCTCTTTATCTGGGTTTACCTGCTTACACTATTAGGGCCATACAGAAGATACAAAATTTGGCAGCTCGAATTCTGACTGGCACGCTACGCAGTGAGCATATATCAAGTTACATTGGTTACCAGTTAAATTTAGAATCTATTACAAAATTCTTGCTATGATTCATTTAGCACTAAGTGAAAATTCCTCTTTCTGTATAAATTCTCTTTTAAAAATGTTTTATCCAGTCAGATCCTTGAGATGTGAAGATGAATGTTTATTAGAAGTTCCAAGTTACAAAGTCAATTCATTTAGTAACCTGTAGAGAGAGGCTCCTGTCAGTAAAGGGTTTCACAGTGGAATTTACTACCTGCCGAATTGCACAAACAAAATTGTAAAAAATCTTTTTAAAAAACAGCTCAAGACTCATTTATTTAAGCAGGCTTCTCTGCTTTTCAGGTTTAAACATCATTCAGTTCTTCTAATTCATTGAAAGGAATGCAATGTGACAAGAAACAGGCATTAAGATGTTTTATTTATTGTATTCTTATTGTTATTGTCAATTTACTTTTCTTTTTATTCTTATGTTTATATATTATAGGATGTTATTTACGTGAAAATGTAAGTTGCCTAGACTTTTGGATTGCATTACTGAAATTTTTAAATTATATTAAATTAAAATATAATTCAGTGGGAGTAATTCACTCGATTAAAATAGTTGTAAATAACTGTTTCAAGCTTTGTTACTTGCTAGGGGATCAAATAAAATGTTAGTTTCACCATTATCAAAGGAAAGCATCACCTACCTTGATTCTGCCTTTTACCAAGGAATACCTAAAATTATGGGCCTATTAAGATCTTACTAATCAGTGCATTTCTCCATGAACAGAGAGAGTTTGCATACCAAAAAAGGTTAACCTGCTAATCTGATTGCACATCCGATGCCAAAATTGCCTCTCTACGGAAGGCATTTACCCCATGGCATGGTTTCATTCAAGTTTTACCAATCAAACAAAATCATGCCACATGGGGACATGGCCTTTCATTGCATGCCAAGAGTAAGGCAAATGTTCTACAAAAAAAAACAGCACACATAGCTTCATCTTCTGCTGGAGAAGGGAAGTTTCCAACGAAATTTTGTAAAGGAGTTGAGGATTGGCGAGTGCTCATCTTGATGCTACTCTGCACAGAACTGTAACAAAGAAGAAAATGTCTTATTCTGCAAAGTATTCTTTTTTTTACTGATATGGAACATTTCCCAACACATTAACATACTGAATAATAATTAATTTTTTTCACATGAATGTGGGTATGATAAAGGTGATAAACAATGCATTTCTTCAATCTGCTACATTGATTACTGTCAACCTCTCCCTCTTCATACCAGCCAATGCACCCATACATGTACATTTTCTACCTGATTCAGCCTTGGCAATTGCTGACATCGCTGCTCAATTTCCTAGTCTTTCTGGTTTTCTTAAATATAAAACACTCACTCTGGAAAAACATTTTAGCATAGATTTTCCCTCCAAAATCCAACCAATTAGCTCTGTTCATGCAAAATAACTCTAACAGTCACTCTGCCTCTTTTTCCTCAATGTTCCATCCCCAAACCCTCCACAGCAAACTGTAGGGTCCCTGCTGCTTTTCCTCCTAACAGCAAAATGCGTTCACAGACTTATATGTTTTCTCTCCTTCCTAATTATTTACTTCTCTTCGATCCTTAGGACCAGGTGCATAAAAAGGATTATTCTCGTGGGCAGCAGCTAAGGCAAGCCTTTTATTCAGCTGGCCTCCCATGTCCCCCATTTGATATGTTCACTAACCTCATGTCCACACCAGGTACATTTTAACATTAGTAATTTTGTGTTCTAAATGTTTATTTTGCATATTATAATTTGCTGAATATAAAGCATTTTCCAAAATTGTATATGAAAGATACTATATCAAATGTTCAAAAGAAAATATGACTATCTGGACAAAAAAACCTGATACTTCTGAGATTAAAATATGCAGGTATGCTCACAGGCAGTATCACTCTAGCTCTATTTCCAGTCTACCTTTTTAATATTTTGACCAGACTTGTTTCCAAATTGTGCTAGAACACCAATCAGACAATGGTAGACATAAAAAAGGACAAATCTAAGGAGTCATAAAAACAAACACAAAAACATGACAACAGAAAAAGACCATATGACCTATCTACTTTGCATATCCATACTAATTACTCAGCTCCACAGTCTCCTTCAGGGATCTCCCTATGCATTCTTGAATTCAGATACTGTCCTTATCTTTACCACCTCCATGGGGAAGCCATGCTATGCATCCACCACCTAGGACTACTCCTGAGTCTACCCCACTGTGCTTCATTTTAGAACCTCTTTACCATTGAAAGATGTCCACTCCTGAACAATGAGATATTAGATATATTTAAATATCTCTATCATATCTCCCCTGTCCTGGATTTCCTCTATAGTATACATGTTGACATCTTTAAATCTATCCCCATATGCTTTACAATGAAAACCAATGACCATTTTAATAGCCATCCTCTGAACCTACTCTGATTTAAAGCCTTTTGAAGATTTGATCTCCAGAATTATACACACTATGCCAAATGAGGTCTTATCAGGAACAATATCACCTTCTTTTTTCTGCTGATCATTCCTTTCCCCATACATCCAAGCATCTCTACATATGAACTGGTGCTACATCAGGCTGTAAATCCCAGTGTACAAATAATGATATGCAGAGCACAGCCTGGGTTACCATAGCCACATTATAAACAGCGCAGCCATGATAATACAAGCAATGATGTGCATATCAGGTTTCTCTGAACTAACCAGCCCAAACTGAAAGGGCCAGTTAGAATAAGGGAACTCCCTCCCCCCCCCCCCCTCACCTCCGAAGACACAACTCCCTCCCCCTCCCACAAAGAAGTATGCAGGCCCATTGTAGCCCCCTCCTCCCCTGATCATAGACTTCCTTCCCCTATGCATGTTCTTTCCTCCCCCAACCAAAGTCCTCTCTTGGGAACTCCTCAAAACCATGTGGGTAAAAGGGGGAAGCGCATCGACGGTAGGCAATCTTCAAAGAGCCCATTTCCTTTGATTATTGCCCTCTCTGTCTTTAAAAAGAATAGATGCATACAATAATACTATAAATGGAAAAACGTATTGTTTAATTATATAAATGTGCGTGTGATTTTGTTACTGGGAGGAGAAAGGTCAGAATTAAAAACTGAATTGAAGAAATAAAACAAAAGATAGATAGGAAGGAAAAATTGGCAGAAAAAAGCTAAAGGGGAAGGAGACCTTTCTTGGAGAGTTCTGGCAAAGTTCCAGCTCCTTGCATTTCTCTGAAGCAGAGACGTAAGATACAGTAGGTCTTAATTAAAAAGATCTTGTCCCATATTGTGCCTGTGGGGAAAAAAAGTTTTTATTGAATAATGTCTAGCATCCAAATAAAGGGGTAGATTTTAAAACATGTGTGCACATGGTTCCTGGCGCATGCATGTGGACGTGCTGATTTTATAATATGCACGTTCCGTGTGCGCATGTGCGAGCGGCATGCGCAGGGGGGTGAACTTTTGCTAACTACGCGCAACGACATAATCGAGCCTCCCCCAGTTCCCTACCCACTACCCATACTCCCTCCCTCTTCCCCTCTCCTCCCCGACTCCTAAACCTTTCCTATCGACTTACATTTGTTTTGTTGTATTAATTACTGTTCCCCTGGAGTAGTAGTTTGTGTGCACCGGCCAGCTGCCAGCGCGTGATTCCCCAGGACAGCAGCTAATGGCCGCTATCCTGGTTGGCCTCCGTCCCGCCCCACCCAACCATCCCTGCCCAGACCATGCCCCTTGGCCTGTCCCTTTTTGTGTGCGATTCGGGACTTATGCTCGTGGCCAGGCCCTTTTGAAAATGCACACGGCATGCACAGGGCCCAGCCACATGCGTAATTCCCAATTTTTACATGCGTGGCCATTTTAAAATTCAGCCTTAAATATTTTGATCCAACACTTAGAAGGTAACTTTCAAACTGACTCCATGAAGCCCCATATATGAACGTATAAGGCCGCACGGAGCTCTACTACAGCCTTTTATAACCTGCACACATAGGGGCAGATTTTCAAAGGCTACGCGCTTATCCCGAGAAAATCTGCCCCCTGCGCGCGCAGAGTCTATTTTGCATAGGCTCGGCGGCACGCAAGCCCCGGGACACGCGTATGTCCCGGGGCTTGCAAAAAGGGGCGTTCCAGGGGCGGGGCTGTGGACGGGGCACCGGCCCGGGGGCATGCCGGAGGCGGGACCAAGGCCTCCGGCACAGCCGCTGTGCAGAGGGATGGCACGCCGCAGCCAGCCGGCGCACTCAATTTACGCCTGCCCAGAGGCAGGCGTAACTTTCAAGATAAAGGTCAGGAGGGGGTTTTAGTTATGGCCGGAGGGCGGGTTAGACAGGGGAAGGTGGGAGGGTGGAAGGAAAGTTCCTTCCGAGGTCGCTCCGATTTCGGAGTGGCCTCGGAGGGAACGGGGAAAGCCATCGGGGCTCCCCTAGGGCTCAGCATGCGCAAGGTGCAAAAGTGTGCACCCTCTTGCACGCGCCGACCCCGGATTTTATAACATGTGCGCGGAGCCGCCCAAGCCCCGTAACGCCCCTTTTTGCAAGCCACGGAACATACGCGTGTCCCGGGGCTTGGGCGCACCGCCAAGCCTATGCAAAATAGGCTCGGCTCGGCGTGCTCAGGGGCAGATTTTCTCGGGTTATGCGCGTAGCCTTTGAAAATCTGCCCCTATGCGTGTGCCTACCCCCTAACATACGTGCCTATGGTTCCTTATGCACCAAAAACTGTAATGCATTGAAAGTCTGTACTTTTACCTCCTATTTCAAAAACATACACGTGTATATTTTATGCGCTAAAAAAAATCTCCACTTGCCCAAGTTTACGCATGGAGTTTGTCTATTTGAAAACATGTGCAGGCAATGGAAATCAAGTTTGCCAAAACCTCCACCAGTTCACCCAGTCCTTCTTCAGGTCTACAAGAGCTTCCAGGTTCTTCACTCTGAACCCACCCCCCACTTCACCCAGACCTCTTACCAACCAATCGTAAACAGAGAAGCCTGATATCAATATCAGGTGTAAAATAATGTAAATCCACACACATAAGTCTCTTATAATAAAATAGTAATTTGCATACAGCCCTACCCCAAACTGCCCCTTTTTATGTAAATGAGACCAAAAATGTGTGTACTTTTGATGTTTTTAAAATAAAATGTATGCAAGGACAAGCTACTTACATGCATATATGCAAATTTTACACATGTGAATGTTTTGAAAGTTTACCCCCATGTAAGGGCCAGATGCCTCTTTTTTTTTTTTTTTTAAAGAAGATTATCTTTCCATGTTTTAATGCTTTGTTCCTCAAAAAATATCATCACATCAGAAGACACATTCTATCATGTTACAGAGAAAAAATGACTATCTTGCTATATTAACTTAAACAATTCTGGCTCAATGTTCTCACACACAACTCACTCCTAAGCATCTCAGAACTATCTGTAACACGATAAGGATCCCTCAGCATTTGAATCAGTGATGCCTAGAAAATGTTCCTTTGCTGATTATAAATGATTTCCACTCTTTAGTTTACCATTCAACAATGCATGTAATTGGTACCCAGAGCTAAATGTAATTTATTTATAATATATGTCTAGAAATCCTGTGTAACCAAATGAACTCTATTTTATGCAGTATAGGACAGCTTTTTGACTGGGCACCTAAGAACAAAAATGTGCATGTAAATTTTAGCCTGCACAAAACAACTTCATATTCAAGCATAAAATAATCACATTGGTTTTATATTTGAAGCCTGGGGTCATATGTGAATTAAAAATACAAATGCACTTTAAGTTGTTTCAAATGAAAGTGTGGAGGAGTAACCCAATGATTAGAGAAGCAGGACAGCCAGGGTTCAAATCCCACTTCTGCCACTGATGCTACTTGGGGAAGTCACTTCACTTTCTATTGCCTTGAGTATAAACCTTAGGGCTAATGTAATTAAATCTGGGGGTTTCAGTTTACTCAAACGCAAGCATCCCATGGACAGTTTTGGTCCTGGTCTACAGTCCTCCTCCGCATTCACTATAAAATTCCCATACTTTCAGAAGTAAATGGTGGAGGGAGAGGTCATTTGTAGGAGGGCGATGTGAATTTTAGGTTAGCTTTGTGTTTGTTGTAAGATGTACAGGATCTAGTTAATGTTAGATGGGAGAGGAAGGGTATGGGATAGGTTTTATAGTTTTCAAACTGCTTAATGAATTTTTGGTTTATAGAATATTACATATAAATAAAGGTGTTTGCTGACTAATACAACCCTATTGTCATGTCCTTGTCAAACGTGCTCTGAATTGTTGACTGTCTTTCCACAAATTATTTTTCCGCTGGGTTCTGTATGATAATGATTCTTTAAAAGGCTAAAATTACTAAAAAAAAAAATTTAAAAAGCTATTATATAACAGCAAAAACACTCCATGGTGCTTGGAAGAACATCATTTTCACAGTTAGCCACAACTTTCAGCACAGAAACATAATGTTTCATAAAGAACTTATAGCCCATCCAGTCTATCCATCCACATCTTCTGCTCAGCTTCATAGTCCCTGCCTATCCCTCAGAAATCCTCTGTGCTTGTCCATGTTTTTTTGAATTCTAATACTAGCTACATCTCCATCACCTCCACAGGAAAGCTCTTCCATGCCATCACCTTTTCTATAAAGAAATATTTCCTTAGATTACTCCTTTTTACCCTCATCCATGACCCATAATTCCAGAGCCTCCTTTCCATTGAAAGAGCCCCACCTCTCATGCATTTATTTCTTGGAGATGTTTAAATGTCTCTATCATACCCCCCCTCCCCCCCCCCCCCCTCATCATTTTCTGCTTTTCCATCAAGACATACATGGACATCCATCAAGACAGGCACAGCACTATCTTGGTTCATATCCTTTCTCAGCAACAGAGGATACAAGGTCAAGATCCAGAACAAAGAATCCTCTCTACACCCGTCGTCAGTAGGAGTCCCACAAGGGTCCTCCCTGTCTCCTACTTTATTTAACATTTACCTTATACCGTTATGCCAACTACTCACCGACCTCAACCTCAAACACTTCCTTTATGCGGACGATATCCAGGTCCTGATACCCATTAAGGATTCCTTCGCAAAAACTCTGGCTTACTGGGATACATGCCTTCAAAAAATTAAACTCCTCCTCACCAGCCTAAACTTGGTATTAAACTCCGGCAAAACTGAACTACTGCTCATCGCCTCAGAGAACAACACCATTACCTCTGCACAGCAAGCCACGCAAACAATCACACAAGTGAGAGACCTAGGAGTCCTAGTTGATAATCGCCTGAATTTCAAAGCCACTATTAACAAAACCACCAAAGACTGTTTCTATCAACTACAAGTGCTGAAAAGAATTAGACCTCTTTTCCATGCCCAAGATTTCAGAACCATTCTGCAAGCAATCATTTTTTCAAAATTAGACTATTGTAACACCATCCTACTTGGCCTTCCCGCTTCATACACCAAACCGCTTCAGATGGTGCAAAATGCAGCTGCACGAATTCTGACAAATACCAGGAGAAGGGACCACATAACCCCCATTCTAAAGAGCCTCCATTGGCTACCTATACACTTTAGAATAATATACAAGGCCATTCTTACCACATACAAAAACATCCACCAACTGGCTCCCATTGACCTACAGATCCCTCTACAACTACACAATTCGTCAAGATCAACAAGAGATGCATACAAGGGATCGCTACAGGTACCACCGCCCAAATCTACCAGACACAGCACACTAAGAGACCGAGCTTTCTTTACAGCCATCCCACCGTTATGGAACTCCATCCCCTCAAATCTCAGAATACAACCATGCATCTCAACCTTCAAAAAAAGACTAAAGACCTGGATATTCATACAAGCCTTCCCAGACGCCAATTGATCTAATACTTCCAAGCCACCCCTAATCTCCATCTACACTATGGTTGACCTTATCTTCTATCGTTTTACTTGTGTGAATTAATAACCTGTCCTTTCTCTTCCTTCTAAGCCAAGTTCTTATCACCTTGTTATATGTAACTGCCTTTTCAGCACCATTGTTATAGTTATGTTTACTTTGCACCCCTGTTTTATGTGAACCAGCATGATGTGACTGATGTCTTGAATGCCGGTATATAAAAATCTAAAATAAATAAATAAATGTTTAGATCTTTATGATAAAGACCATTGACCATTGTAAAAGACACCCTCTGGTCTAACTCTAATCAGTTTATGACATTTTGAAGGTGCTGTCTCCAGAACTTTACCCAGAACTACAAATTAGGTCTCAGAGACTGAAACTGAGGCATTATTTTCATTTTCCTGATAACTACTCCTCTCTTTATACACCAAGCATTCTTGCTTTTGCCTGTTCTGACTGGAAAGGTGAACCCTTGGTCCGGCGATGAACGTGAGTCCAACCGTCGGAAGGCGAGGCCAATCACGAGGTGATCAACGAAGATCTGGATGCAGGTGCCTCCTGCAGGTCGTGTAATCCAGATAGTTGGCGCCTCCAGCAGGTCGTGTAATCCAGATAGTTGGCGCCTCCAGCAGGTCGTGAGAACAGGAGCTTGCACCTCCAGCAGGTTGTAAGAGTAGAAGCTGACGCCTCCAGCAGTTCATGAAAGCAGAAGCTGGTGCCTCCAGCAGGTCGTAAGAGTAGAAGCTGGCGCCTCCAGCAGGTCTTGAAAGCAGAAGCTGGCGCCTCCCGCAGGTTGTAAGAGTAGAAGCTGGCACCTCCAGCAGGTCGTGAGAGCAGAAGATACCACAGCCAGTCCAGGGAACAAGAGCCGGAATCCTTCACCACCAGTCCAGGGGTCGAGAGCCAGAAAGTCCCACAGCCAGTCGAGGAAACAAGAGCCAGAAAACTCCACAGCCAGTCCAGGAAACAAGAGCCAGAAAACTCCACAGCCAGTCCAGGGGTCGAGAGCCAGAAGGTACCACAGCCAGTCCAGGGATCAAGAGCCAGAATATTCCGCAACCAGTCCAGGGGTCGAGAGCCAGGCAGGAACGGCAGCCAATCCAGGAATCACACACGGAGGAACAAATCAGGAACCACGAACAGGAATGACCACCAGAGCCATGAAGCCAAGGCAAGGTCTGAAGGCTCAGACCTTGCCTTAAATAGTTCCCTGAAGATGGAGCCTGCAGGAAAGAACCCCCCTTGCTTCCTGTAGGGGTTCCTTTAAATCCAGGTTCTTGCTGCCCGCGCGGCCCTAGGAAGCTTCAGGGGGCGGGGCTTAGCCATGCAGAGAGGACGCCGCGGCCATGTTGGAAGGCAGCAGCACTGCTGCGGAGACGGCCTGCCGACGCCGGCCTCAGCATCGGCGGTTGGCCCCTCTGCTTTGGTAAGTGACCGGCCCCGGTCGCGGTCTGCCATGGCCAGCGTTCATAACAGTACCCCCTCCTTTAGGCCTCCATCTAGAAGGCTTGGGCTTCCCAGGGTGACTGATGTGGAAATTCTTGAGAAGATCTTTATCCAAGATGTTTGTAGCAGGCTCCCAAGAATTCTCCTCTGGGCCGAATCCCTCCCAAGCCAGAAGATACTCCCATTTACGACCTCGTCTGCGAACATCAAGAACCTCCCGAACTTGATAAGTAGTATCTTCTTCTGCCCTCAGTGGAGAAGAAACAGGAACCTTCCGAGACGGCCAATTGAGGAGTAAAGGCTTCAAGAGGGAAACATGAAATGAGTTATGGATGCGTAGAGTAGCCGGGAGGCGTAATTGATAAGTCACTGGACCCAATTGTTTGATCACCGGGAAAGGCCTGATGTACCGAGGAGCCAAGCGCATCGAGGGAACCCGTAAATGGATATATCTGGTGCTGAGCCAGACCTTATCTCCAGGACGAAAACGTGGTGCTGGTCTCCGATGTCGATCGGCGAATCTCTTAGCAGTCAGTGCCACTTTCTGTAACATTCGTTGAGTATGTGTCCAAAGTTGTTTAAAGTGGGTGGCGGTGAGCTGGGCTGCCAGAGAGGAGACAGGCAGAGGTAGCGGTACTGGCGGAGCAGGTTGGTAACCGAAAACAATTTGAAATGGAGAGGCCCCAGTCGAAGTACAGGAATGGAAATTATGCGAAAATTTTGCCCAGAGCAGCAAAGCCGCCCAATCATCCTGTCGGGCATTGACGTAGGAGCGCAAGAATTGTTTCAGAGCTCGATTAGTTCTCTCTGCCTGCCCGTTGGCCTGAGGGTGAAAGGCAGTGGTGAAGTCCAGCGCAATGTGAAACTTGGTACAGAGGTTTCGCCAATATCGAGCCATGAATTGTGACCCATGATCAGACGTGATGTGTTGGGGTATTCCGTGGAGGCGAAAAACGTGTGACATAAATAATTGCGCCAATCGGGGAGTGGAGGGAAGGGCGGGCAGTGGTGTAAAGTGAGCCATCTTAGAGAATCGATCAACCACTACCCATATTACCGTATGTCCTTCGGAGGCTGGAAGATCGACAATAAAGTCGGTGGAGATGTGTGTCCATGGTCTTGTGGGTGTTGGAAGTGGTTGCAACTGACCCCAAGGCTTCCCTGTAGGGTTCTTGTGCTACGCACAAACAGGGCAAGAGTCAACATATGCACGAATGTCCTTGCGCATCCCAGGCCACCAGTAGTGTTGTTGAAGCAGATCCTGCGTTCGTCTACATCCAGGGTGCCCGGCCAACTGAGAATCATGCCCCCATTTCAATACTTTATTGCGGAATCTCTTGGGTACCACTGTCTTGCCGACTGGAACCATGAACGTCGCAGAAAGAATGATACAGGCAGGGTCAATAATGTACTGTAAAGGTTCTTCTGTGTCTTCAGTGATAAATGATTGCGATAATGCATCAGCTTTGATATTCTTGCTTGCTGGTCAATACCTTAACTCGAAGCCGAAACACGTAAAAAATAACACCCAGCGGGCTTGACGCGGGTTCAGGTGATGGGCTTGTTGTAAATATATCAGGTTTTTATGGTCCGTAAAAACTGTGATCCGATGTTGAGCCCCCTCTAACCACTGGCGCCATTCTTCAAATGCAAGTTTGATGGCTAACAATTCTTTATCGCCAATGGAATAGTTACGTTCCGCAGGTGAAAATGTCTTTGAAAAATAGGAGCAATAGTTAGAGGTCCTCAGCCTAGTTGCATAGGTTCTGTTACAGGTCCCTCAGAAACAGAAGACTCTCGTGAAGTAGTGGAGATGGGAGGCGGGACATAAGGATCCTAGCGCCTCCCGGGCCCTTTCTTGTAGCCGTTTGTCAATTCTGGTTGCCATTTCTATTATAGCATTTAAGGAGGATGGAAGTTCATGAGCGGCTAGCTCATCTTTAATTCTGGCAGATAGTCCATCCAGGTAAATTCTTCACAGGACAGGTTCCTCCCAATGGAGTTCCATGGCCAGAGTCCGAAACTCAATGTTATAATCCGTAAGGGATCGCCCTCCGTGACGGAGATGAAAGTCAGAACCGGCAGCTGCTTGCTTCCCTGGTTCTTCAAACACTGTTCGAAATAATTCGAGAAATCGTGGTAGATCCTGCAATACTGGATCTGAGCGCTGCCAAAGCGGGGAGGCCCAGGCCAGAGCTTTACCTTCAAGTAAAGATAGAATATAGGTGGTCTTGGTTATATCGTCCAGAAACAGGGTTCTTTGCAGACGGAAATGCATGCTGCACTTGTTACGCTCGGGCTGTGTTCTGGTGTTGTGAACATCACCTTCTGGAGTGACTCCAGGTAGAAAGAGATAGGGATGGATGGAAAGTCTCTGATGATGGTGACAGTGGAGCAGAGTAAGGCTGGAAGCAGTGTCAAATTCCAGGCTGGGTCAGGGCAGGCGGCAGGCAACAGTGTCAGAGTCCAGGCTGGATCAGGGCAGGCGGCAGGCAACAGTGTCAGAGTCCAGGCTGGGTCAGGGCAGGCGGCAGGCAACAGTGTCAGAGTCCAGGCTGGGTCAAGGTACCTAGTAGTAAGGCAGAGAGCCCGAAGGCCACACACACGACAGGGCAGAGAGCCCGAAGGCCACACACGCACACAGTAGGACAGCGGACATGAAGGCCTCACTCACATGGCAGGGCAGAGGGCCCGAAGGCCACACACTCACAGCAGGGCAGAGGGCCCGAAGGCCACACACATACGGCAGGGCTGGGAGCCAGAAGGCCACACACTCACAGCAGGGCAGAGGGCCCGAAGGCCACACACACACACACGGCAAGGCAGAGAGCCCGAAGGCCACACACAGCGCAAGACAAGGCAAAGCAGGGTAGAAGGCCCGAAGGCCACACACAGCGCAAGGCAAGGCAAAGCAGGGTCCAAAGACCACACGCACAGCAAAGCAAGGAAGGCTACAGCAGGGAGCCCAGGCGAGCTCGATGCCAAAGCACCGAGGGAACTGCCAGGCAGGGTTATAAAGGGAAGCACAGAACATAGAGTGAACAAGGAAGATGGACTGGGCCCGTCAGGAGAGCCAGCTCTAGAAGGACCCCTGGTGGTGAGGCGGTTGCACAGCAGCCATAGCCGTAACAGCACTGATCCAGAAATCCTAAGCATAGACGAGGATCCCCGGCATATCGAGGTGGAGCGGGTAGTGGAAGAACTGGCAGATTGTAACCTTGTGTAACAGGCGGAACTGGTACCGGCAGAGGAGTGGGAGCCGGAGGGCTGGAATGTGTTTCGACTACAGCGTCCAGCCGAGCATTGAGTCATTCTATGGAGGCTGCCATGGATTCTAACATACTCTGTTGTTCCATGAGCTTCTGAGCCAAACCAGGAACTGCTGAGTGCGGAGGCCTCTGCCGGGTCCATGGCCTTGGCTTACTGTTCTGACTGGAAAGGTGAACCCTTGGTCCGGCGATGAACGTGAGTCCAACCATCGGAAGGCGAGGCCAATCATGAGGTGATCAATGAAGATCTGGATGCAGGCGCCTCCTGCAGGTCGTGTAATCCAGATAGCTGGCGCCTCCAGCAGGTAGAGAGAACAGGAGCTTGCACCTCCAGCAGGTTGTAAGAGTAGAAGCTGATGCCTACAGCAGGTCATGAAAGCAGAAGCTGGTGCCTCCAGCAGGTCGTAAGAGTAGAAGCTGGCGCCTCCAGCAGGTCGTGAAAGCAGAAGCTGGCGCCTCCAGCAGGTCATAAGAGTAGAAGCTGGCGCCTCCAGCAGGTCGTGAGAGCAGAAGATACCACAGCCAGTCCAGGGAACAAGAGCCAGAATCCTTCGCAGCCAGTCCAGGGGTCGAGAGCCAGAAAGTCCTACAGCCAGTCCAGGAAACAAGAGCCAGAAAACTCCACAGCCAGTCCAGGGATCAAGAGCCAGAATATTCTGCAACCAGTCCAGGGGTCGAGAGCCAGGCAGGAACGGCAGCCAATCCAGGAATCACACATGGAGGAATAAATCAGGAACCACGAACAGGAACGACCACCAGAGCCACGAAGCCAAGACAAGGTCTGAAGGCTCAGATCTTGCCTTAAATAGTTCCCTGAAGATGGAGCCTGCAGGAAGGAACTCCCCTTGCTTCCTGTAGGGGTTCCTTTAAATCCAGGTTCTTGCTGCCCGCGCGGCCCTAGGAAGCTTCAGGGGGCGGGGCTTAGCCGTGCAGAGAGGACGCCGCGGCCATGTTGGAAGGCAGCAGCACTGCCGCGGAGACGGCCTGCCGACGCCGGCCTCAGCGTCGGCGGTTGGCCCCGCTGCTTCGGTAAGTGACCGGCCCCGGTCACGGTCTGCCGCGGCCAGCGGTCATAACATTGCCATTGCCTTGACTACCTGTTTGCCACCTTATGATCATCAGATATGATCCGCCCCAGATCCTGCACCTTTGATATATTTCTCATACTGCAGATTTTAGAGTTGTGCAAGCTTTTTTATTGTTTACAACAGATTATTCCAATGCCCTCTTGATGGGACTTATAGGCGTTGGATGCTGCAAAATGCTGCAGCTCATTTAATAATCCCGGGGAAACTGAGGGAACATGTAACATTTTTAATTAATCTTCAGTGGCTTCCGGTGGATCAAAGAATTAAATTTAAAGTTTTAGCTAATTTTTAGGGAGGCCGATATTCAGAAGCCATTTAGACGGATAACTGAATGTTATCCGTCTAAATGGCAAAGCGGTGATATTTGAAGTTGTATATGGCTAAATTCTAGCCGCATAGCTTGCTATGCGGCTAGAATTTAGCCGCATAATTTGTGGGCAGTCCAGGGGTGGGTGGGAGGTGTTTTAGGGTGGGCCACAGTTAGCCACATAAGTAATGCAGCTAAGTCCGATATTCAGAGTTAGCTGCTTACTCAATACGGCCAACTCTGGTCACGCCATAGGGCTGTCCTAAATTTAGCTGGATATATTTATCTGGCTAACTTTAAGATAACTGGGTATATTCAGTGGCACAGCCTCATCGCTGAATATCCCCGTTAACTGGATGGTTATATCCGGCTAACTTAACTAGCCACTCCACAGCTGAATATCAACCCCAGAGTTAATAAGGAAGGGAGCCCTAATTATTTAATTAAATTATTAAATTTATATAAACCAAAGTGTTCAGTGAATTCCCAAGAGGAGATCTTACTTGAGTTGCCATCTCCAACATCATTCCATTATGCAGAAACCCATAAAAGGATTTTTTCTTTAGTTGGACCACAACTGTAGAATGCATTACCTCGCCAACTGAGAGCAATTACGGATATAAAGATGGTCCCTAAGCAAATGAAGGCATATTTATTTAATGAGGCTTATGCTGCATTTTTTACTTAGATGCAGAAATTAGAGAAAGAATATTTGTTTTATGATTTTTGTTTTTAAATTAAATTGTTTTGTTATATTTATAGTTTAAATTTTATGCTATGTGTTTTATGTACTCTGCTTAGTTCAATGTTATAAATAAATAAATAGTAAATAGTTTTATGTTCAAGTACTTTCATTGCTTTTTCATTACATACATAAATTCTCGATAGTGGTGAGATCTTATCCACCACCCATAAGGTAACAAAAGATCAATGAACAGCAAACGTATAAGAAAGAAGGAAAAGAAAACAAGGAATACTTCTTACCATTCCCCCCAGCAGATTCCCCTTCCCATCCCATCTTCCCCACCTCTATCCATGCCATCCTTCAATGCACTATTAATGTAAGTACCCCGTCAGTGAGCTTAATTCATTCTGCAAACAGGTCGTTAATAATTTTACTACGAACCTTATGAACTTTAAGAAAATGGGTTTAGCCTCTGACAGATCGTAGGTAACTATATATTTTTCCATCATACATAAATTAAATACAACATTTCTTAATTGTGTAATTGTGGACCTTTCCGGTAATAGCCATTTCTCCAAAATTGTCTTCTTTGCTAATAAAAGTATCTTTCTGTACCACGAACATGAATCTATTGCGAAAGGGCACCTTACTCAAACTGTCAAATATAGTCTCTGCAACTAAAGCAAGTCGAGTCCTAGTGATTGAGAAAATGAAAGACAGCACTTTACGCCAAAAATCTTGAATCTGGAAACAGGTCCTATACTAGTGTCCAAGTGTTTCTGTCATTCTTCTACACTTCACACAGAGGGTGAACACAGACAAATGCATATCCTTAGCTTTTTTCTGAGGAATATAATACCGTAACAAAAAGTTATATTGAGTTTCTCTCAAATCCATGTTGCTAGTAAGTTGTTTAATTAATTTAAAACACCCTGCATAAGTTTTAGCAGCTAAATCAATGGTCAATTCATCCCGCCAGTAAATGTTTTGGGACAAATATTCCATTGGCTTGCAAGTATGCTTTATTAAAAATTTATAAAACTCCGAAATACTGTGACAGGAAGGGTCTTCTTGGTCAAAAAGATCTAACACAAATTGTCGATTTTCATGTTTTAACTTCTGCTTAATTAAGGAGTTAGCATAACGTATTGCCTGTAAATAAGCAAAAAAAAAAATCACGCTACTTTACATGAAAAGTGTCCTGCAGCTCCCAAAAACTAACCATTTGGACATCATCCCCAAACAGGTGCCACACAGTCTGAAGACCAAGGGAGGCAGGCCCATTTTGCAAAAACCACCGACCGAATACCCGATTTAAAATTTAAATTTCCCACAACTGGAAGAAAATGAAAAACTCTATAGTTTAACTTTAATTGTGCACAAAGCCATCTCCAAGCCTTCAAAGGTGGTCATATTATTTTACTTTGCTATATTTGTTCTGGAAGTTGTAAGGTATAACTATCTGGAACAAGATGCCCACAGAACTCAGATTAGAACCATGCCCGTCTACCTTCCGCAAAAAACTTAAGACATGGCTCTTCATCCAGGCCTTCACTTAACCTACAGTTCCAGCAATTCCTCACTAATTCAGACACTGACTCCTACCTAAACTCTCTGACAAGTGTAGCCTATACACTTATGCCTCTTCTCATCATATTATTGTATTATCTAATTTGTTCAGTTATGCCTTCTATCGCTCCGGCTATCCTAGCCCTCCAGGTTAATACCCCTTGTTATATGTAACTTTCATTTCTTGTTATATGGTTGACTTTGTTATTCCCCTCATGTTATCTGTAAACCGATCTGATATGAATTTTCTTTCATGAAGGTCGGTATATAAAAATGTTAAATAAATAAAATAAATAAATAACTATGCAGAAGAAATCTGAGATCTAAAGGGAAGAGTAAATCCTGTTACCCGAGGGGTATAAAACATTTCATTCATTAACCAATCCCCAATGTGTCTAAATAAACAAGCAACATTAAATCACCTTAAGTTTGCTAAGCCAAGGACCCCCTTATCCCACTTACCCATATTGGGGCAGATTTTAAAACCCGGTGCAAACAAATCTACGCCCGATATTATAAATCCAGGGTCGACGCGCGCAAGGGGGTGCACAATTGTGCAACTTGCGCGCGCCGAGCAGTGCAGGCTGCCTCCGTTCCCTCCGAGGCCGCTCCAAAATCAGAGGGAGGGAACTTTTCTACTGCTCCCCCCACATTCCCCTCCCTTCCCCTATCTAACCCACCCCCCAGCCCTAACTAGATCCCCCATCTACCTTTATTTCAGATTTTACACCTGCCCAAGGCAGGCGCAACTTGCGCGCGCCGGAGCCCCATCCCCCGGCACAGGCCGCTGTGCCGGAGGACTCGGGACGTGCCCCCGGACCGCCACCACACCTCCAGACCTGCCCCTTCCCGCCCCTTTTTCGAAGCCCCGGGACATACATGCATCCCGGGGCTTGCGCGCACCGCTGAGCCTATGCAAGATAGGCTCGGTGCGCGCAGGGGCAGCTTGGGGAATCTTTTCGGGGATTACGCGTGAATGTTACGCATGTAACCCTTTGAAAATCTGCCCCATAATAAATATAGAAAATCATCACCCCCTATTTCAGAGGTTCCCAAGCCTATCCCGGGGGACCTCCAGCCAGTCAGGATTTCAGAATATCCTCAATGAATGCGCATGAGATTAAATTTGCATGCTATGCAGGCAATGCATATAAATTTATCTCATACATATGTGTTGTGGATATCCTGAATACCCGACTGGTTGGGGATCCTCCAGGACAGGCTTGGGAACCACTGCCCTATATTATACTTTTCCCTTGAGATTTTGCAAACCAAATGCACTACCATATTTTAGCATTAAATCTTAGCTGCCAAATTCTAAACCATTCCTCAAGCTTCATTTAAGAACATGCCATACTGGGTCAGACCAAGGGTCCATCAAACTCAGCATCCTGTCTCCAACAGTGGCCAGTGCAGGCCATAAGAACCTGGCAAGTACCCAAAAACTAAGTCTATCCCATGTTACTGTTGCTAGTAATAGCAGTGGCTACTTTCTAAATCAACTTAATTAATAGCAGGTAATGGACTTCTCCTCCAATAACTTATCCAATCCTTTTTTAAACCCAGCTACACTAACTGCACTAACCACCCTAACCACATCCCCTGGCAACAAATTCCAGAGTTTAATTGTGAGCTGAGTGAAAATGAATTTTCTCTGATTAGTCTTAAATGTGCTACATGCTGTCTTCATGGAATGCCCCCTAGTCTTTCTATTATCCGAAAGAGTAAATAACAAATTCACATCTACCCATTCTAGACCTCTCATGATTTTAAAGACCTCTATCATATCCCCCCTCAGCCTTCTCTTCTCCAAGATGAACAGCCCTAACCTCTTTAGTCTTTCCTCATAGGGGAGCTGTTCCATCCCCTTTATCATTTTGGTCGCTCTTCTCTGTACCTTCTCCATCACAACTATATCTTTTTTGAGATGTGGTGACCAGAAATCCCTTCTTATGTTTTCAACACCTTCAAGGGTACCTACCTTGTTGCATATTTTGGTATCATCCGCATAAAGGCAAACTTTACCCAACAACCCTGCCACAATATCACTAACAAAAATGTTGAATAGAACTGGACCAAGGACTGATCCATGTGGCACACCACTGGTAAGCCTCCATTTATTGGAGTGAACTCCATTCACCACTTTCCTTTGTCGCCTCCCACTCAACCAGTTTCCAACCCAGTCAGTCACTTTAGGGCACATATCTAAGGCACTCTGCTTATAAATCGCCTAAATGAAATTTGTGTCAAAGGCCTTGCTGAAATCCAAGAAATTTAGTGTTCTCCCCTGACCTAACTCTCTGCTCACCCAGTTAAAGAAACTGATTAGATTCATCTGACAACAACTATCTCTGGTAAAAAAAAAAAAGAAAAGAAAAAAAAGCCATGCTGCTTCTGATACTGTAATCCATTGGATTCCAGAATCTACAATATCCTTTGTTTTAGCAGCAGTTCCATTAATTTACTCATTCCTGAGGTCATGCTAACTGGCCTGTAGTTTTCAAATTCCTCCTTACTTCCCCATTTGTGAAGAGGAGCTACATCTGTCTGTCTCCCATCCTTTGGAATTACTCCTGACTGCACAACTTCCCCAAGTTCCATTAATACCCTCAGATGCATCCCTTCAGGCCCCATTGCTTTATCTACTTTCAGTTTTACTGGCTCCTCATGAACACACTCTTCTGAAAACTATTTGTGGCCATTATCTGTGGTCCTGTTTCAAGCCCTTTTTCAGTGAGCACTGAAGAGAAATGTGTTAAGCAATTCACTTTCACTGAGTCATACAATCCTGTCACCAATAGATCTAAAATTAGTCTTGTTCCCCCCTTTTACTGTATTAGCTATTTTTAATTCCATTTGTGCACTCCCCTGACTGCTTTCCCAGCTTCTCTTAGCTTTTCCAGATATTGTTGCCTGTCTTTCCCGTTCTGTGATCTCTTGTAGGGTACGAACACTAACCTGAATGCCAGTGTATGAAAACTAATATGAAGTAGATGCACCGAGCATTCACATCATGTTTCTTCTGCTGCTTATCGGACTATGCCGTAAGGAAATCAGAAATATGACTCTAGAAGCTGGAGACTACCAGGGTCGAGACTTACACTTAGCCAGGCACCACTCACACTGCAACAACTTTTCTTGAATAGCCAATTTTAAGACTTCATTATTGCACAGCTTCTGACCAAACAAAGCTCCAGTCACTGCTTTCAAAGAGATGCGTTAATAGGAGGTGTGCCTCCAAATCACCTCTCTCCTTTACAGCCATTTCTCCATTCATTTTTTCCTCCATACTCCTGTTTCTTGACTGCTTTAACTCTTGCATGGGTTTTTGGACTCTTCCATATTTACTTTATGCATTTCTTTAGCAAATGTACTTTGGGTATAAAGTCTATACGTCTCTAATACACAAATAAACCAGCACAGCATGACAGAAACCCTAGGTGCTTCATAGTATTTTGCTACCTTAAAAAGAAAAGTCAGTTTATCTCATAACAGCTATAAATTAGCCCATAGAGGACATTGCATCCAAGCATACTTGGAGCCATAGCTTTTAAATGTACTTTGTTAGCAATGATTCATTAGGATGTACAATATACATGTCCATGGAGCAAAACAAATGTTCTTTCATTAACTAACTCTTGTATGTCTTGAGGCTGTATAGGGGATATGAAAATAAATCCATAGTTTTCTATGCGCAAAATTGTGTTTTATTATAAATAATAAATACTATTAATATCCAGCAGGGCTAAGACAAAGACCTGAGCCTATCATCTATGTTCTTATGTTTTCAGTGCTTATATCTGAGTAATGTTTTCTTATGGGTTGCTGTCTGGTCAATCAAATGCAAGAGTAGGTTTTCCAATCTGTGGTATATAGGGGGCAATTTTTATACTGCTTGTGGGGTTAGTTCTTGTGGATCTGCAAGCTCATTTTCATAGGGAAAATTCCCCGTTTCACTTTGTAAATCTGGGCTGACGAGGGAATGCTATTTTGTACTGAAGTACTCTGCCCTTTCAAAATCCCTGCATGTAATAAACTATGGGGCAAAGGGGGAGGGGTTATCTAGTTATTTTAAAGTATTTATATTCCGCACAAGTACGACAGTTTCTTGGTGGATTACAATTGTCAAATATACATAAAACTTAAAAAGAGAGTTAAAAGAACCATGCGGACTTTTACCCACAATAGTGGGGGTGCAATTTTCAAACATGCTTTCCATATGGGTATTACTCCTGTTTACCCACATGCAAATTTGTGAAAATTACCCTCCCCATCTTTCACTAATAATATAAATTACTAGCAACCGAGAAATGTTTTTTTGTTCCACGGGACATTTAGTAGAGTTCTAGCAGCCATATTGGTCCTGGAGAAAAGTGATGTTATCTTTGGAGATTACAGACCCAGCAAAATAAAATGTAGTTTATGAATTGAGGAAGAGATCTGCAAGGTCTCCAAAGCTCATTTGCTACAACACCTTTTTTTCTTAGTCCTTTGAGAGATATCACATAATAATTTGAAAATGTTTCTAATTCATGTATGCCCATTTTCTATTTCCTTATCCTTAGAAAATAATTTAAGTTGTATGCCTCATCTCCTTTCCATTTTGAGTGGGATAGTGGGGGGAGGGATAAGCAAAAAACAGATTAGGATACACATTTTACAATGTCACATTCAACCTTTTTATTGGCAAATCTTGTTTCCATAGGCAATGTTTCTATGGACACTCCTACTGTTCTCATCACACTGATCTATATTAATTGAAAATACAATGCATACTGAATTAAAGTCGAACATAAAACCTATCAGCTCTATACAATTTCATTTTATAATGCCATTTTGACTGGATTGGATAACTAGAATACTGGACTGCCTGATAGATCTGGGCAATAATTTAATAATTGCAGCAGAGACAATATGTGGTAGTCAAATAAATTATCTAATCTGGATTCAATTATGAAATAAGACCAGATGTTGGTTTATTTGTTGTTCGGTTGACAGTGCCATACTTTTTCTTAGATCCCAAGTACCCCCCTTCCTACTTCACTTACATGGATTTTGTAAAAGAAATGAATCACCATTTTATGCTCCTGATGTAATTTAGGCCTCGGCAATGTCCTTTTCCTTCATGCTACTGTAATCTTCCAAAGTTATCAACTTTCTTCTAGCATTTTTTTTTCAATCAAAAGAAACACACCACTTCTATCTTCCAGCTCACTAGCTCATTATTACTTTTCAGTGATCACATTCTCAGCCATTGATGCCCTCGTAGCCACTCAAACTGGCCTTTTTGGTATACTTCAGTCACCACACTTATAACATGAATAGGCAAAAAAAAGCCCAAACTCTGCAAGCCTTAAGGTTTTCCTATTTGTCTATAGTCGCATGCTTGAGGACAGATGACTACAAAGATTCCTATAGTGGAATCTCTACACAAAACTATGTCATATTGGAATAACTGCCTCGCAGCAATCAACAACCTACTCGCCAGCCTCAACCTGGTTTTAAACACAAACAAAACTGAAATCCTCCTTATAGCTCCTGAAATTACGTCCCACCCATCTCTCCAACTGCTAGCCAATGTCCTGTCACCTCCACTTCGCCACAAGTAAGAGACCTGGGTGTACTTCTAGACAGCAGACTCAGCCTCAATAAGTTCGTAAATAACACCACGAAAGAATGCTTCTTTAAATTGCAAGTACTAAAGAAACTAAAACCACTACTACACTACAGAGACTTACGCCTGGTCCTACAATCCATCATACTCCCGAAACTGGACTACTGCAATTCTCTCCTTCTGGGCCTGCCCGCCTGCACCACCAAACCACTTCAGATGGTCCTGAACGCCACAGCCAGAATTCTCACAAACACCAAAAAAAGGGATCATATCACCCCCATCCTCCAGCACCTTCATTGGCTACCGATTAAATACAGGATTCACTTTAAAACCATTATGATGATACACAAAGCCCTACATAACATGTCTCCTCTCAACTTAACTTATCAACTCCAGCTACACACCTCCAAGAAACCGACTAGAAGTGCATATAAGAACATGCTAATCACCCAGCTGGCAAAAACCTCCCTGAGGAAACGCGCACTATCCACAGCAGGCCCCACACTCTGGAATTCACTCCCTCCAGACCTTCGCCTGGAACCTTGCCATAATACATTCAAAAAGAAACTAAAGACTTGGTTTTTCACACAAGCATTCCCGGAGAACTAAGAGCAGGAAGATTTACAATACTATCAGTTTAGTCTCTGACAATTTAGTTTTTTGACCCCATTCCCCTCTGTACATAAGTTCCTGAAGAGTTCGTTATTGAAACTTAATTAGTCATGATTGTTTTCTGTAAGCTCCTCTAAGCTCCTTTAAGCTCCTTTATGCTCCTTTATGTTTCTCTGTTAATTGTTACAATGTAAGCCGCCCACGAGGCAACAGTTTTACTTCCTTGTACACCAGTGTGATATGTATATTATACAGGAACATCGGTATATAAAAACTAAAAATAAATAAATAAATAAATAAATAAAGAGTTCAGAGAAGGAACTCAACTGCATGGGCCTGAGTCCAAAGATTAAGAGAAAGTACTGCTGGTTTCATTTCTGCCTTTTGATAAGTTACAAAGATAAGGTAATTCAGGAATACTGAGAGTCTGACAATATGAAGAGAGAAGGATTGAAAAGAAGACAATATTTCGAACACTATCCAGTGTTGTCTGACTCAGTACAGTACTTTTGAATCCCCAACACTTGGGAGAGAAGAAGGTGTTCTGAAATAAAAAGATAATAATTCTGCTGACTCTAACAATACAAGCACAACATTTTTTACTTTCTCTCTTTTACAATGGAACTGAATCTATATTAAATAATGTCAGATACCAGTTTTCAGCTATGTTGAAATCATATGGCTAGTTGTGAAGCTAGATAGTAATCCTGAGCCTGTTCAAGTATATGGTAAATCAGATTCAGATTGATTTTTATCCTATATGAGCATTTCATTTTTTAGTCAAAAAAAATGTATTTAATTTCAAAGGGCCAGGCTTTTGACTTCAATGATTACAGACAGTATGAATTAGGAGTGCAAAGGAACAGTATTGATAGTCCGAGAGTCGGTATGAATTTACCATAGTAGCCTCAACAACCATGGGTGTAGCGTTCATAATGCACAGTGGTGCACAGGCACCATCAACTTTAAAATGGGATGTGCTGTGCGTCTTCTCTGACTCTCCCCCAGAACAATAAATGCTGCTGCCCACCATTAATATTCCCGCTAAGCAGCATGCATGCATGGGAAAAGTTCTGCGCTCGCATACGCATGCAGTTCTAAGCTGCACATGTGCACAACATTTCCAGTGGCCATGCAGAACTCACCCCTCTCCGAGAGCAGGAAGCCTGGCTGGGCCATGGTGGAGCCCATGTCGCCACGGCCCAAACTGAAGAAAAGACCAGCATAGCTGTGGCGGTACTCATCCCGCCACAGCCCAAACAGAAGCGGAGGCATGGCAGGGTCATGGCAGAGTCCCTCCCTCCCACCACAGCCCAAAGAGAAGAGGCTGTGTATGTGTGTGCGTGTATGTTTATGTGAGAGCTTGTGTATCTAGAAAAGAGGTGGTTTATGCCTCTCCGCCCCCTCCACTAATCCTCACCAAATTTCAAGGTAGCCACAAATCAAACGTTTCCAGGTATAGAAAGAAGCTATTTGGGGCAATAGGAACATAAAAGAGTAAATAAAATATACATTTATAACAAAATCTCTCCCTACCATTACAGTCCAGAATGCACAAATTATCAAATGTTGGCAAAATAATGAAATATTTTGAAATCTTGTACTATGAAATGAAAATGCTGTTAATTTAAAATATCATCTTTACTAACCTATATTTGAGGGGAGGGGGAGGTCTAGTTCCATTAAGAGACAAGCCGCTTGTCAACTGTGCCTAGGCAGCACAGACTTGAGCCTTTTAAATTCTGGTAATGTACTCAGGCTGAACCCAGTATAAAAATGCAGACAGCATGTGCTCATACTCATTGCCTCACTGAACCTACAGCAGCCACCACGCAAGTTGCCGCAGTCAGACAAACTCCACTTGCATTCCTGCAACTGTTTCTCTGAGGCCAGTCCGGAGATGAGGAACACTATCCCTGATAGGTCCTCTTGTCATCTCCAGTAAGTCTAGCATGTCTCGTCTCCTACCTTCCTCTCTGAGGATACATTCCACACACATTGCTGATGGATCCTCTGTATACTGTTAAGAGTGAGAGCAAGACTTAGCTACACTAATGCTTGGTTTTGCACTTAGTGGACACAATCCACTAATAAGTGTCCTCTTTTTTATGGATAATTTTTAGATTTGCCTGAATCTGTAATGTGGCTGGTCTGAGGTTCACAGCAGGGTTCCCTGATTCTTCTTTATTGGGAAGCAGAAGTAGAAGGGGGCAAGCCTTCCTCTATGGCTTACTGAAGAATTTCAGGATTTTGAGGGTGCACAGAACCAGCTTTTGCAAATGGATGAAATTAGCTCTATGACTGCCTAATATTGTTTACAATGGGAGTATATATGACTATAAATGTCTTCATTCGGTACCTGTCTCTGTCTGGCATACTGGTATGGCACTTGCTGAGTTCTCCTCTCATTTAGGTATGTCCTTCGGCCCAGCTTTTCAAGAGTGATGGCTCCTACCTTCTGTCCTTCTCTATTGCCTCATGTGTGTGTGTGTGTGCATATGCTGTAGCAATGTTTCCTTTCTGTCTGGCTGCAGTCCTCTGTTGCATGGAATGGGAAGGCATGTGCTGTTTTTATGCTCCCTGAGTAATCTCTGCCATGTTTGGTCGATTACATTATACAGTATACACTCTCTTTTGTACATCCTTCCTTTGCATTGTTTGTTCATTTTTTGTATAACTGTTACTCTCTTGTTTCTGAGTTTCTTCCTACTTCTCTTTTCCCTGACTCCCCAGAATATGTAATAGCCTCTCCAAAGGACCAGTGTCCTACAAACTGGATATATTCTCTTTGCTCTGGAGCAAAAGAATGCCCTCTCTTGTAGGTATAGTTGTCTTTCCTGCTTTATACTTGCTGCTTTCGGATTTTTCTGCCTGGTATTCTGAATGACTGTCCTTTTTTTCTCCTTCATCATGTCTCAGGCAAGCTCATGCTCTTCCTTTAGAAAGAGCACAAGGAAAAGGATCCCCAGAGGTGATAGGAGGATCCTTGACCCTGCTCAAGACTTCACAAGCCCATGACCCTCTTACCACCCCCTTTACCCCAGTAAGAAGAAAATATAATAACGTTTTTCTTTTTCAGCTTTGACTTTTGGCTTAGAAGTTTTTGTATCTGAATGACGAGCATGAGTGCAGGCGTGTGAACATATCTTTAGAAGGCAGGTCTTGATAGTGTGAACTTCTGAAAGTGAGTTTGAGGAAGATAGGAATGGGGCTGGGAGGAATCTAGTTTGTTTAGCTGCCTGGGCAGTAAATAGGATTTATCATTGCTGCTTTTCAACAGACCAAGTTCCGCAAAATGCTGCGCTCATCACAAAACTATCTGTTTAAATGCTGCAAGAAACTACTTACTCCAGGCAGGACTTTCTTCCACCTTTTTCCTGAGATTTATTTCAGTTCCATTCCAATGGAATCAGATTGAGTAAAAGGAAAGAATATGTCAGGGGCTGTCTCTCATGATTTCCCATGGGAGGAAGAGAGAATAAATAATTCATTTTTCCTCCTATAGGAAATAATGGGAGTTACAAATGCAAACTGGAGGCCATCCAGACTTACTGCTACCTTGATCTAGAACAAATTAATTCAATTTAGAGGCCTCCAAGAGACAAAAAAAAAGCCATATAACTGGGGGGCAGGGGGGGTGAGTTGCTGGTGGTGGTCAATAATGGAGGTAGAGCAGAGCCCAATAATGGAGGCTGCTTCAAAGATCTTTTCTGGGCCTTTCTGAATATATGAAAGCTTGAAAATACACCAAATATCATCCTAACACCCCCTTCTGCAAACTTAACTGAGAAAATCTGATATTCAGCTGCTGTTCTCTCTTAGCATTTTATTATTTTTATTGCATTTTAAGTGAAAAATGTCAGGGCCTGTTTGGCACATTGTGCAACTGCACCTACTGCTAAAAACAAATAATCAAATGTGAATTACCAGCACTGACATTGAATCCCACAATACTAGGTCAAATAGCTTACACCAATAGACAAAGCTCCCTAACCAAGAAAAGGGGAAACCAGACGTCACTCACCTTCCTCTCTCTGAGGCTGCCGATGATAGGGTTCCTTTCAATTACCTACATAGTAGAGCAAACACGGAACAAAACCCAGGGCAGCTGCTGGAGTGCAGAAAATGTGGAATGATGTAGGCAAAGTCTGTTTTCAAATGGATCAGAACCTGAAGAGTAGAAAGCTCAATAGCAAATATCCCAGCAGTCCAAAAAAAAGCCTTATTTCTTGTTTGCCAGAAAATTAATCTAGGGAAGCTATAATTAGCTTAAAATGGTTTCTCTCAATGACAGTGCACTATGGAGGCTGTGATTACAACAGTTTAACAACAGGGAAAATACCAACGTGCCATTTGATTCAAATAAGTATTGATTTTGCTTTGTATTTGTAATAGACTTCCAACTGTGGTTGAACTTTTATTTTTTTCCCCCTCTACAACTCGAGCATAAGCGCTGTGCATGAAGCATGTAGTTACATTAAAGGTGAGTATGTGTTCGCCACTGAACAGGTGGTCCGACTGCATAATGAAGGTGTCAGGAATATCGCAGCAGTCACAGTGAGACCTCGTGTAAAAAATGATCGTTGTTTACCCTGAAAGCAATGTTCAGAGCCAGGGGTTTAATCAGCCTCCACTGCAGCAACAAGAAAAGGTTTTGCATGTTGAATTGAAAAAAAACAAACAATTGGGTCCATCTGATGGCTTGGTGGCTATGCTGTGGCTTGCTGTATGGAAGAGCAGGGTTCAATTCCCAGGCCCAGTTTTTGAACCCCAGGCCAGTAAGGGCTGGGGATGCTGTGGAGGCAGCAATCGTGGGACCTGTGGGGAGGAAGTTCCAGCCATTGTTCAAGGGTGGCACCTATTGGCTAGAACTAGGGTATACACATAATGGGTTATGAAAATCTTCGGCGCTTTCAAGGACACAGACTCCACTTCGTCATCTGACAAAGCTCATGCCTTAATCAACTGGATAGTCTTATAAGGTGCCACCCACCTCTTGTCATTTTGGGGTTATGAAAGGATCTGTTGCATGTGGTACCCTGGCAAGGATTGTCACTTTAATGGCTGGGCTAGGAAAGATTATAGAAATAGGGGAAAAGCCCTAGGTAGCTATGAATGAAAGTTTATGACATCGTTGTCCAATAGAGGCAAGTACTAATTGAGGTGGAAGCTTAAAGAAGGAAAAGGAAACTGCTAGGCAAAAAATACTATAATAAATTATGTAAAATGTTTTAAAAAAAAAAGATTATGTACAGTGTGACCGTGCAGTTCGTGGGTGGTCACAATTCATGCAAACACAAGTAATGGATCACACACACAAGGGCCTCAAAGCTTACTGGCATCCTGGCATTACAAATCATTGTTTGTCTTGAAAATAAGATATCACTTTGTACAGTGATTCAGAAGTAAATGAAAGAATAAGAGAGTGGAATTAAACTCCATAGTGCTTCTAGTGGGAAGTTGCAGCAGAATTTTAATGAGCTTTGTTTTCAGAGTTCAGTGGCTGCTGTATGATCTTTGATCATAGCTTGGCCAGTGGCCACCAGTGCCTCAAGCTACCCTTGGGTTCAGCTAAGCCTACTATTGGATCCCGAAAGGATGAGATTACAAAGTCACATTTTCAGTATTCTACTATGCACCATTCTAGACATTCTTAAAAATGGAATGTTTATTCTGATGTGTTTTCTGATTATATTCTTTAAAGAAATAAGGTTCCTTTAAGCATTTTATAAAGAAATACAATAGGAATTCAGGGGGGGAGGAATTCCATAGCTTGATGAATTTTTATAGCCCCTAATTTTTTTTTTAATAAGAATCATTAATAAAATCAGAAATATTGTTTACACAGTAATGTCTCCTAATACCAGCTCCTCTTATTTGACCAACCTCACTCTCTAATATAATCCAAAGTAATCCAAATCCTCCTACTCTCACCCACGCACACTATGACTACAGTTGTTCAAGTACATTAAGTTTAACAGCTTCTTTTCTTTTCTTCTTTTAAGCTTTTAAAGAGAAAATACCAATGTTCTGTGAAGAATTAGGTGCTTCATAAATCTACAGCTAAACACAGCTGCAAAGAGACTCATTAATTTATTATAAAGGTGGTTGATACCCCAAGGGAAGACCTTCTTCAATTAGAAGGTTGTGATGTCACAATGGATTTCATTAGTCTCTTGGATAGAACTCAATAATGAAAGCAAAGTAAAATAAAATGTAAATAACCATCTAATTATGCAGGCACTACAAGATGGAGCGCTTCCAAGGTAATTAGAAATTTCCATACATGGTAGTAAGTACAGCGGCTCAACTTAGGAATTAGCAATGGTGGACTGTATCACTCTTGGGGAAGCACCATAATTGCACGTATAAGTGAAACATGCCAGCTTGGACACTGCGAGGCAGAGTTTTCTGGCTGTAAGGGATGTTGTTTATAAAAGATTTGGTATTAACATTATCTGATTTTCTAAGAAGCTCTCTGTCTTAGATGATATTTTTTCATGTACGCTATTTAGATTACTATATCATTTACAAATGCATTGTTCTGAAGATTTCAAAATGGCCACGTGGCCATTCATTAGCATTGTTTAACCCTACATCAAATTTGTGCTGAAAGTTTCATTCCCTGGATTAGAAGGAGCTAAGATCAGGGAAGCAATAAGCAGAAGTATTATCAGTAGCTCTGCAAATAAGCCTCGTACTCTTCCATCCATAGATATCAGTGACATGAGATCTTCTTGGTGTTTGGGTACTTGCCAGGTTCTTGTGGCCTAGTTTGGCCTCTGTTGGAAACAGGATGCTGGGCTTGATGGACCCTTGGTCTGACCCAGCATGGCAATTTTTTATGTTCTTATTGTAAGGTGACAAAGAAAGAGTTGCTCTTTCCTGATGAGTATAATTAATTTTAAGTGACAAGAATAAAAAGTGATCGATATACAAAACAGCTTTAGGGTGGAGGCAGATGTCCTGGGTGTTGGATTAAATATGGAAACTTGTATACTTATCTACCTAGGATAAGAAGACAACAAAAGCTGGCTTGGATAAGGAGTGATATCAAACTAGCAGTCAAGTTTCAATGGCTGGAAACTAGGATATATCTTTAGCAGTATAAAACAAAATATCTGGGCAGACCAGATAGACCAATTGGTCCTTATTTGCTGTCATCTATGGGGTACATATTTAGAGAAATGAGTGTGGATTGTGTTTCATGGGAGGATACATATGTAAATAAATATTTATTTATTTATTTATTTGTATGCTTTTATATACCGAGATTTGGCGCAGGCCTTCACTCCGGTATAACAACAGTTTACATGAACATTTAAACAATTTATTTAATAACTATGGGAGAATGGTTTAGTAACTATAACAGCTAAGTTTCAGAGATTTAACAGTGAAGTACTGCATCATATTGAATATATTTTACAAGTGAAAAACTATTGGTTACAATGAAAACAACTGATTACAATGATAAGTATATATGGTAGGTAGAGTTATAAGTGTTAACGATGATTACTTTTTATTGAGTAGGCCAGGGTAAAATTGAATTGTTTACCCTATTCTATCTTTGTAGGCTTGTCGGAATAACCAAGTTTTGAGTAGTTTTCTAAATATTTTTGTGTTGTTTTGTAGTCTTAGGTTTTCCGGTAGGTTATTCCAGAGATGTGGACCGGCTATCGAAATTGCTCTTTCCTCTTACTGTGGTAAGATTGGCGGCTGTGACTGATGGGATAACTAGCAGAGCTTTGTTTGTTGATTTATGTTATGTTGTGGCTTGTGTTTTTGTATTATGGTGTTTAGGCTAGGCAGACGCTTTCATTATTGTGTATTGAATTGTGAAAGATGGATAGTACTTTATATTCTATTCTTTTTTCCACAGGTAGCCAGTGCAGTTCTTTTAGTACAGGGGTGATGTGATCCGTTTTTTTGTGGCCAATAAGGATTCTAGCAGTGGCATTCTGTAATATTTGAAGTGGGCGTGTGGTTGATTTGGGCAGGCCTAACAAAAGTGAATTGCAATAATCGAAGCTTGTAAAGATCAGGGATTGTAGAATGGTTCTGAATTCGGGTTGGTTTAGGAGTGGTTTGAGGTGTTTGAGAATTAATAGTTTGTGTAAACCATCTTTGATTTTCAATGCAATGTGTTTTTTGAAATTCAGTTCTGGGTCCAGCCAAATTCCTAGATCTTTCACGTTTTGTTTTAGCTTGTTGAAGGTGTTGTCAACTTGAATGGTGTGATTTGGGTGGTCTCCTGAGTTTTTTCTTTCGAGTAGAATACATTCTGTTTTATCCATATTAAGACAGAGTTTCATTTGATTTAGTAGGTTTTTTATGTTATTAAGGTATGTGGCTGAGAGTTTCATTGCATTTTCCAAAGTGTTTGTTACTGGGATGATTAATTGGATATCGTCGGCGTACATGAAGTATGTGACGCCGAGACTCGAGAGATATAATGGCAGGAGGTATATGTTGAACAGTGTGGCTGATAGCGCAGATCCTTGTGGTACTCCAGTTTCTAGTGGAATGGCCATATATGTATGAGAATATGGTATATATCTTTGTATAGTGTAATTAATTGAATTATTTGTATAAAATGTTTTTTGAAAAATAAAGAAGACAATTTTGAAGGTGGGATTATGTAAGTTTATATACCCCTGTATTTGTTATATACACTGCATATTACATTCAGTGGGTTAGTTTCACTTTCTGTGTTTGTACCTGATACAGTACATATTCAAGCCATTTAGACAGATAAAGGGAAAGTTATCTGTCTAAATGGCTTAGCCGCCTATTTAAAAGGCTTATCTGGCTAAAATCTAGCTGGATAATGAATTATCTGGCTGGGTAAATCAGGAGCGTCCCTGGGGCAGGAGATAGGTGTTCCAGGAAGGAGTGGAGTTACCCAGTTGACTTAATCGGCCTACTCTAGTCGTGCCAAAGGGCAGATCTAAAGTTAGCCGGATACCACATATCCGATTAACTAACTTATCCGGGTATATTCAGCAGCATGGTTGCACTGCTTAATATGAGTATCTGGATAACGTAACTAGCCGCTCAGTGGCTGAATATTTACCACTATATTACTCTGTTAGCGTTGTGATGAGAAACGCATTCGTTTTGACAGTCATCTCTAAAGCTATCAAAAGACTAGCCCCACATTATTTTAATGCCATTTTGAGAATGTACTGTCCATGCCATTTACTTTGATCTTCCTTCTCAAGTTCCCTCTTTGAAAGTGGTTATATTACCAAGAATCTAGGGAGCATTTGTTTGGTATTACTGGACTGGATTTGTGGAACAGTCCCAACCGAGTTAAAATCTGAAACATTTCTGCCCCCTTTGGTAAACAGTTGAAGGTGCACCTACTCTCTAAAGAATTTTGCAATAGTAACGGCCAGGAATTACAACCATCATGAGGCAGAGGTAAGGATTTTCCAGGCAATCAGTTTTTGGGTTGTTTTTTTTAAGCAAACTTCAGACTCTTCTGGCAATAGTCTTATTTAGGCAACAAGCAATTAACCATCTTAAGGAGGTGCTATGACTTACCAGCTCCATTGTCTTAAAACCAGCTATTATATTTGGACACCGTTAGGTTTTACTGGTTTTGTCTTGTGTTTTATGTATCTTATGTTACCTGCCTAGAGCTGCAGATGGAATGTGTTATAAAAATGTTTTAAATAAATGCTACTATGACGAGAAAGAACACTGATCCATTACTTCCCACGAGGAGTTCCTTTATCTATTATACCTGAATGAAGAAAGTGTGCTTATCATGGGTCCTGCCAGTTATGCAGTTTCTCATCAACGCTGGCATCAGCATAAGTTGGTACGAACGACACAAAATGTTGATAATCTGCATAATTTAAGCCAAATCCTCTGTAGATGTGTCTGTGTTTATGGTGTACAGTAGCATACACCGTGGCCTCGATTCTGCAAAAAAAAAAAAAAATTTGATCTACATAAATACTTGAATATCTGGAGGCATTTGATACAAAGGATTATTTTTCAAGCAGAAAAAAAAAGATATTCAAGGCAGCTCAGGGAATGTTCAACTCTGTTCTGCACAAATTTACTTCACTGTATAATTTTTTGCACGCCTCTGAATTTCCCAGAGTAGAGGCCAATCAACACAATATGTAAACAAAATAATAGTCTCCTAGATGCTGCAGAAGAAAATATTTTCAACAGTATGTTTTTCCCAAAGTACTTACACAGTACAACTGTATTATGCAAAATTCTAAGCTGTTATGTTACCTTCTGTGGTGACAGTGCCATGAATTCATGACCCTGTTTCCTTCCATCCCTTCTGAATATTTCTTTCTCCAATCCCCGAGTTCATTTGGTTGCTCGTGACCCTAGAGGTTGCTATGACTGATCTAAACCTTGCCAGGTTTTCTTTGATAGTAATACCTGGATAAGCTAAGTTGTACTACTAGAGTCTGAAGTGACATCTCAGTTCACTATTTATGGCCATTACCATGTGCCAAAAGAAGACAAAGGGAAGGCAGAATTCGGATGCAGCACTAATCAGTCTAGCAGCTAGTCAGTGGGAAAGTGCATGTAGCCAATCTGATGCAGTTTCTCCTTCAGTTCACCAAATAAACCTTTTCCCACTTCATTATCATTAGCTTACTCTATAACAGACCTGGGCAAGGGGCGGCCCGCGGGCTGAATCCGGCCCGCCTACGGTCTGAATCCGGCCCGCCCACTGCTGAGAGCAGACGGGGAATGAGGCACTGCTGCCTTCCCTTGCAGAAGGAAGGCAGCAGTGCCTCATTCCCCGTCTGAATGAACTGCTGCCTTCCCTTGCAGAGGGAAGGCAGCAGTTCATTCTCCGCTCCCTCACTCCCCGATTGGCCGGCCAATCGGGGAGCGGAGAATGAACTGGTTTTTTTTTTACAGCGTCCGGGGGGGGGGGGGGAGGAGGGAGTGACTCGAGCGAAGGCACGCTGTCCGATTGGCCGGTGCTGGGCAAGCCTTGCCCAGTACCGGCCAATCGGACAGCGTGCCTTCGCTCGAGTTTCTTTCCTACATATGTCACGGAGTTTTTTGCCGGTCCGCGGCGCGCGCTCCCGGTCTCTCCCGCTGCCGTTGCCGCTGGGCTGTCTCACGTTCAAGCCCAGTGGAAACGGCAGCGGTGTTGGAAGAAGCTATGGCACCCGCGGCTGGCCTTTTCTTCTTCCCGCACCTGCCCCTCCCGTGACCCGAAACAGGAAGTGATACAGGGAGCGGTGCGCGGGAAGGAGAAAGAGCCGTGCCGCGTCGGCTGCAGCATCGGCCCCCGAGCAATTGAACCAGCCGGCAATCGAGAAGAGAGACTCTCTTCTCGATTGCCGGCTGGTTCAATTGCTCGGGGGCCGATGCTGCAGCCGACGCGGCACGGCTCTTTCTCCTTCCCGCGCACCGCTCCCTGTATCACTTCCTGTTTCGGGTCACGGGAGGGGCAGGCGCGGGAAGAAGAAAAGGCCAGCCGCGGGTGCCATAGCTTCTTCCAACACCGCTGCCGTTCCCACTGGGCTTGAACGTGCTGACAGCCCAGCGGCAACGGCAGCGGGAGAGACCGGGAGCGCGCGCCGCGGACCGGCAAAAAACTCCGTGACATATGTAGGGGGAAGAGGAAGTGAGTAAGAGAGAGTGAGAAGCAGCCAGCCAGCCTGTGTGTGATTGAGTGGTCAGAGAGCTGATGTGTGTGTGTATGTGAGAGACAATGAAAGTGATTGCTCAGGGAGATGACTGATGTGTATGTGAGAGTGTGAGGCATTAGTCAGGGAGGTGACTGATGTGTGTGTGTGTGTGTGTGTGTGTGTGAGAAAAAGCATGGAAGTGAGAAGTCTGGGTATGTGGGAAAGCATGAGCATAAGAAGCCTGGAGTTGTGGGAGTGAGAAACCTGGGTGAGAGTGCATGCATGAGAGAGAGAGACTGCTTGGTAAGGTGACTGTGTGTGTGAAAGAAAAAGACTGGTGTGTGTGAATGTGAGAGAATGTGATTCAGGGAATGAGAAGCCTGTGCACGGGGAGAGTGAGCATGGAAATGAGAGAGAGACTGGTGTGTGTGTAACAGAGAGAAAGTGATTATGGGAATGAGAAGCCTGTGCATGTGAAGAGAGTGAGCATGAGAGTGAGAAACCTGGGTGTGTGTGAGACACAGCATGGGAGGGAGAAGCCTGTATATCTGAAAGAGAACTTGGGAGTGGGAAGCCTGTGTGTGTGTGTATGCATGAGTGAGATCAGGTGACTGGTGTGTGTGTGTGTGTGTGAGAGAGAGAGAAAAAGTGATTATGGGAATGAGAAGCCTGTGCATGTAAAGAGTGAGCATGGGAGTGAGAAACCTGGGTGTGTGTGAGACACATCATGGGAGGGAGAAGCCGGTATATCTGAAAGAGAACATGGGAGTGAGAGACTGGTGTGTGTGTGTGTGTGTGTGTAAGAGAGAAAGAAAGTGATTTTGGGAAAGATAAGCCTGTGCATGTGGAGAGAACAAGCATGGGAGTGAGAGACTGGTGAGTGAGTGTGTGTGTGTGTGTGAGAGAGAGAGACAGAGAAAGTGATTATGAGAGTGAGAAGACCATATATGCAAGTAGAACACGGGAGTGGGAAGCCTGTGTGTGTCTGTGTGTGTGTATGGCATGAGAGAAACTGTTCAGGAAGGTGACTGGTGTGTGTGTGCCAAAGACTGTTTGGGAGATGATTGGTGTGTGAGAGACAGAAACTGGTCATGGGGGCATGATTGGTATGGTGTGTGTGTGAGAGACATGGGCACTAAGGAAGAGGACCATAAGTATAGAGCTTAGCTTCTACTGCTGCTTCTGGTGTGTGCCATGGCCTGCAGGGAAGGGGAGTAGGAGAGCTGCTGGAGGGGGTAAGTAAAGGTGGCTTTAAGTTTATTTTTCTTGACTGCCATTTTAATTGTATGATGTCTGCTTTTTTGAAATATTTTATTGGTGTTTGGAGAATGTTTAATAGTTTTTATGAGTTTTTAATTGTTGGATGTTATTCTGTTCATAGCTGTTTAGAAACATTTATTCTGCTTATTAGTATAGTTTTACAATTATTTCTGTTTGGGGATCTATAGCTGCTTGTTAGTTCTGTTTTCCTAATAAGAGGTGTATTGGTGTTTAGGGTCTGATGTAATATTTGTAGTGTTGCCTTTTCATAGATAGGGTTGCTCCTGTTTGAGTGTATTCCATAATACAGGTGTAACTGTGTGCAGATTAGTTTATGTGCATTACTACAGATCCTGGGAGTATGTTAGGTCGGTTCTGTGTCTGTTACCGAGATGAGATATTTTGCTAGCATGTAAGCGTTTGTATCGGTCTTATTTGTTGTGTTTTCTCAGAGGACATACATTGGTGGTAAACTGCTGTCTTTTCATAAGGAGGACTATTGAGAACTGAGTTAATTATATTAGTCCGGCCCTCTAAAACCATCCCAATTTCTCATGTGGCCCCATGGGAAAATTAATTGCCCACCCCTGCTCTATAAGTTAGGTGCTTTCTTATTGTCCAGAATTATTATAACTGCTTCTTCAATATTTGTTTACTTTTGTTATGGCCGCCGGCCGCAGCCACCTGCGGCCAGCTCAATTCACGTCATGTCATGCTTGTCTCTCTACTCCCGGTACACTCGCGGCTGTGGCTAATCGCTGCTGCCGCGTTCCTCCTGGCTCCCTGTGGTCCATGTGGCAGCTGGGACGCGGCCGACCAGTGTTCTGACCCTGGGCCTCCCTAGGCGTGCGTGCTCACCATCTGTCTTCCCTTTAAAAGGTCAATGGTGGGAACTAGAGATGTGAATCGTGTGATCAATCGTCTTAACGATCGATTTCGGCTGGGAGGGGGAGGGAATCGGATCGTCGCAGTTTGGGTTTTTTAAATATCGTGTAAATCGTGTAAATCGAAAACTGGCACACTAAAACATCCCTAAAACCCACCCCGACCCTTTAAAATAAATCCCCCACCCTCCCGAACCCCCCAAAATGCATTAAATTACCTGGGGTCCAGTGGGGGGGGAGGGGAAGGGTGAGGGCGGGAAAACCGGCACACTAAAACAACCCTAAAACCCACCCCAACCCTTTAAAATAAATCCCCCACCCTCCCGAACCCCCCCAAAATGCCTTAAATTACCTGGGGTCCAGAGGAAGGGTCCCGGTGTGATCTTTTACTCTCGGACCTCCGTGCGTTGTAGAAATGGCGCCGGCGCTACCTTTGACCTGTCAGGTCAAAGGTAGCGCCGGCGCCATTTTGGTTTTTTGTCCCCCGACGTCAGGAGCGTAGGAGATCGCTCCCGGACCCCCGCTGGACCCCCAGGGACTTTTGGCCAGCATGTGGGGGGCCTCCTGACCCCCACAAGACTTGCCAAAAGTCCAGTGGGGGTCCAGAACGATCTCCTACCGCGAATCGTTTTTCCGTACGGAAAAACGATTCGACTGCAGGAGGTCGTTCCGGACCCCCGCTGGACCCCCAGGGACTTTTGGCCAGCTTGGGGGGGCCTCCTGACCCCCACAAGACTTGCCAAAAGTCCAGCGGGGGTCCGGAATGACCTCCTGCAGTCGAATCGTGTTGCCGTACGGCCGGCGCCATTTTGCGCAAAATGGCGCCGGCCATACGGACGATATTTTAAATCATCAAAAAACGATTCACATCCCTAGTGGGAACTTCAGGCTTCTCCCCGGCTGACGACATCACTGGCCCGGGATACTTAAGGACTACCTCCAGCCACCGCTAACCAACTTGGCAATGAGTTCCCTGGTTCCTTTCTGGTGCTTGCTCCAGTACTCCGGACCTGTTGTTCCTGCTCTACAGATCCCTGCACTTCTCGTCGGTATCCTGTCTTGGCGCTTCCCGCTCCTCGGGGCCTGGCTCAGCGCTTCTACACCTGGGACCCTGTCTCGGCGCTTCCCGCTCCTCGAGGTCTGGATCAGCACTTCTACACCTAGGACCTTGTCTTGGCACTTCCCACTCCTCAGGGCCTGGCTCTGCGCTTCTACACCTAGGACCCTGTCTCGGCGCTTCCCGCTCCTCGGGGCCTGGCTCAGCACTTCTACACCTGGGACCCTGCTGCGGCACTTCCCGCTCCGCGAGACCAGCTTCAGCGCTTCTACAACGGAGATCATGCTTCAGTGTTTTCACTCTTCAAGACCTGTCTCAGTGCTTCTACCCCTCGGGGTCTGGGTCAGAGCTTCTACGTCACAAGATGCTTTCTCTATGCTTCTGCTCTAGACCAGTCTCAGCGCTTCAACATTACTGGACTGTCTCTGAGCCCCCACTCTCTCTCAGTGCTTCTACATCACAGGGCCCTGTTACTGCACTGCCGTTCCTCAGGCAGTCCCTCTGCGCTTCTACTCTACTCGATTCTGCGATAGCGGATCCCCCGCTCTAGCACTGCTTCAGCATACCACTATACAGGCCTCTGCTCCTGCACTTCCTCTCCTCAGGGCCAGTCCCACGTGATCCTGTTCTACTGCCTTCGGAACCATGGTGGCCTTTCACCCCATGAGGCTTTCTCTCCCTCTCCCTCTCCCTCCGAGAGTACCTCGGTCTTGGACTGAACCTAACCTCTCTGACACTCTCTGCTTCCAGCCGCCTACTCTCTCCGGGACCAACCACACAGAGGTGCACCTAAGACCAGCCGGCCCTGGCACCCAAGGGCTCAACCTGCGGGGAACTGGCGAAGTTCCTGTTTGCCTCTGTTCCCGGCCACTCTCGCCTCCCGACAGTGGGACCTGTGGGGCCCAACCCCTCAGGTAGCGTCAATCCCACCTCGGGCCAAGGGTCCACAAATCCTAACACTTTGACTCCTATTCCTATGTCTTCGGTACTGGTAGGCTTTTTCCATCTTTCAGAGCCATTCACTAATTGGCAAATACAAGAATATGGTTCCACAGATTTCACTGTAGACCAAGTATGAGCCAGCTCAGAGTCAGGCTCCAGGGAGGGTCAGTAAACCTTCTTAACTCCAAACTCTCTTAGCAAGGGCTTCCTAAACTCCTCTTGCTTCCTTTCCTATTATCATGGGCCTTCTAAAGCTTTACCTGATGGATGGTGCAACCACAGGGGTTGTCACCTGCAACACTAGGTCTCGTGTAATATCTCCAGCATGAAGGGGGTCTTACTATGCCACTGTTTTACTGAAATACAGACACTCAGTGCTTTTGAAGCATAAGCAAGAGTTTTTAAAAGAGTACTTTATTTAAAAAAATAAAACACTTTCTGAACTTATCAACCTTAGCATTTACCACTAGATAACTAGATTTTTTACCTAGAAAATAAATACCAGACAACATGCACTTTTAAGCCTACAGCACAAGAAATAGGCAGATAAACCTAAAATCAATGCAAGGGTAGCTTAGAATATTATATATTTTTCATGTAAACACATATCTGTAAAACATTTTATGACAGCAGGTATTATTTATCTCATAAATAAGCTGAATATAGTGAAAGGGAAACACTGAACTGACAAACACCAGCTAGCTGCACTGCAATAAGGTTATATTTTGTCCGTGGTCAAAAATAAAACAATATTTTTGAAACATAAATGGTGCTGTGTCAGTAAACACTTTAGGTTTAATAATAAAGCTGGCCAAAGGGGGGAAAATCAACTAAGAAATGTGGTTAGAGACCAGTGAAAATTGAGATGTGAGGCAATTCAGTTATGAAAAAAAATAAAATAGCACAAGATTCATTCTTACAATACAGCCATGCACATTCCACCTTTTACAGGTTTTAAAAAGGTTCCTGAATTATTTTTACTACACAACATATGCTGTAGGAGCAAAACAGGGTGATAAGAAAAGGAAACATACACACACACAAAAAGTGTTTGCATTTTATAGCACGCATTAAAGAAAAACAAGCAGCACAGGAGTGAAGCATCTCTTAAAAGTGCCTGCATACTTCACAAATAGCATATACCCTATATCATGTGGCTGCTGCTATGGTAACTGTTTTGTTTTCTACTGAGCAGAAAAGCACACAGATGGGTACAACCTACTAGCGTGCTGGTGGACAATTATTGCTTTCTCTGGAGTGCAGTCACTGATGTAGCCTCCTATTTTGAAATGATGGCCAAGGTGCCAGCACCTAAAGTTCTTCACTCATTTATGTGAACTACATAAACAATCCGTCATTTAAATTGTTTGGTTTTTGTTTTTTTTTGCTATAGCAGAATTCAATACAATTTCACAAGCAAACAAATCACTGCTACAGTAAAGCTTTAAAAATTCATATTGAATACTTCTGACCCTCTGCTTTCACAGCAGATAAGTGGTTTTACAAAAGTAGCATTTAGAAATAAAATAACTTAAAATTTACTTGCTCTCAATTTTCGTGCACATCATCATTATTTACTATATGGGAGGAAACTCTTTTTGCCAGTACTTAAAGGCCTTGCGTTGGCTGAAGGTATCAAGGATTAAAGTCTACAATCTCTGAACTCCAAACCAGGGCAACTACCGCTGAGCTAAAGAAGCAGGTCCACGGAGCATCAGGGACGCCGGGTAAAATGGTGAAAGCTATTGTTAAATATAAATATATGCCCAGCAATTTTGTTTTTATTTATAGTTAAACATGGCTTAATGTGGAAAAGCCAGCATGGATTTAGAGAAGGGTGGTTGTGCCTTGCTAACCTATTAAAATTCTTTGAAGGTATGAATAAGCATGCGGATAAAGCTGAGCCGAACGATATTTGGATTTTCAGGAGGTATGCGATAAAGTCTCCCATGAGAGACTCCTTAGAAAGTTAAAATGTCAAGGGAGAGGAAAACATATGAACATAAGATATGCCAAGCTGGGTCAAACCAAGGTCCATCAAACTCAGCATCCTGACCGACAGTGACCAGAATGGATCCCAAAAAGTAAATCCATTTCCTGTTACTCACGCCCAGGGATAGCCATATCTTTTCCTAGTCTACCTGGCTAATAATGTTTTACGGACTTTTCCAGAGACATGAATGGGAAATGTTGTTTTGAATATTATCTTTTTTTTTTTTTTTTTTTTTTTAATTCTTTATTTATATCTTTAAATTCATAGTAAAAGATACATGTATATAATTCTTAAATGACTTCAAGAATTTTTAAACTGATAACAGATCACATTTAAATACATCCTTAACTTAAACTTTCACATAAATATAACATCTGTTATCACCTCATCAAACAAAATAGGGGAGCTAAACAAGCAAGCCTTACTTCACATAATTATTAAACATAACTACAGACATTACAGGTTTAATCTCAACAAAAAAAACCCAATATTCCTATTATAAACTATTTCCTGTTTCTCCCTGAGACTTAAATTCTGTTGAATATTATCTTTAATACTTTGATTATATTTTTACAAATTTTTATGTAAATTCCTTTTGTAAATGAGTTCACAATGTAACCCCCTGATGTGATGATAGTATGAGTTTCTCCATTTTTTAAAGGTCATCCCTTCCAAATTTGTTTACTGGGTTCTTCAAAATGGTCATGCAGGTGATGAAGTGGATCTGTATAATGTCATCTACCTGACTGGACGCAGAGGACTCCCTTCAGCTCCCCTCTGTTGCACTGGAGGTGGACCCTTGGCCTGGTGCAGAATTGGTACGGCCCTCTGGTCGGACCCAGAAAGTGCCTACCACCAGGAGGTGGAGCACACAAGGAGACAGAGGCTAGCTGGAGCTTCGCCAATAGCAATCCAGGATTTCCACAGGTTGAGCCCTTGGGTACCCAGACCGCCTGGACTTAGGTGGGCCTCCGAGGGTTTCCCAGAGAGATAGCAGAGAGGTATGTCCACCATGAGCAAAGGTGCTTGGCTGTTGAAGATAGGATGGGCTAGACCAGGACCAGGATCATCTGAGACCTCAAGAAGGAGACAAGAAGTGAAGGTCCTCTGGGCGAGATAGGCAGCGCCTACTGGTCTTGGCTGATGTAGGTTGCGAGCAGCGTGTGAGCAGGCTGGTCTGGTGGTCACAGGAGCGAAGAGAGTATCTGAGTGTAGCGCAAGGGCCAAAGCCAGGGTATCCATCCGAGGGTGGTCAGCCAAAGCAAGGGTCAATCCCAAGATCAGTCCATACGTAGTCAAGACGAGCAAAGATCAGTTCCAGGCAGCGGTCAAGCGAGGTCATAAGGCATTGCATAAGGCAGGCATTGGTCAGTTCCAGGCAGCGGTCAAACGTAGTCAGGCAAGCAGAGGTCAGTACCATGAATCAGTCCAAGAAGGTACGACAAGAAGCAGGAAACAGGAGAGACACTGGAACACAGAGAGGACCACAGGAACGCAGGAGCACTGGAACAAGACAGGAGCACAGGAGCACAGGAACAAGACAGGAACAAGACTGGAACAAGACGAACAAGGAAGCAGGAGAACACAGGAACAGCAAACTAGCTACACTGAAGGTGTCGACCCGATTGCCAAGGCAAGGTTCTGGGGACAGAGCCTCGCCTTAAGTAGGAGCCTTATGTGACATCATCGGGCGGCGTCCGAGATGAGCTTCCCACCCTTGGCCCTTTAAATGTTCTTGCTTCGGCCACGCGCGCACCTAGGGGCGGGGCCAAGGAGGTTGAAGACATGAAGCCTCTATAGGAGCTCCGCTGAGAGGCCTGCGGCGTGGAGGAAGCCGGAGAGGCCCGAGGTAAGCGTCGGGATGTCGGGAGCTGGCAGCCGTGACAAGGGAGTTGGAGGTGAGCAGGCCCGGTCGCGGCACCAATGCAGCCGGGATGCGCAACACCCTCCATGGACTCTGATCCCATGCCTCACCCCATTGCTGGCTCCATAAAGATAATCATGTTTAAAGCATCCAATCAATTAATTTTATTTTCTGGAAGAACCAGTCCACAATTATTTACCTGGATGTGAAGCAGTTACATCATCAATAACTGAATAAACTCAGGACTCATGGGCTTTCATGGTCAGAACGGTATAATGAAAACCCAAAATTCTGGGAACATAATTACATTCCTTTACCTCCATCTCCTGTATCCACATAACTACTTTTGCTATCGACCAACGTTAGGATTAGTCTGGACTTCTCAGCCCCTCTTCGATGAACCTCAAATCACAGTCCTGGTTAAGGGAGGGGTTCTCCTTTGTCAGTATACCCACATATACAAAAGAAATAGATGCCTGTAGTCTTAAAACAATCCTTTATTGCAGTGGAGACACAAATGGAACTCCAGCTTACAAGATTTTCTCACTCATCTGCTGATCATAGACCTTTACTCCAGATTCCACACCTCCTCTCTCCCCATGCAGGTTCCCCAGACCACTGCACTCACCCTGGGGCACTCATCGTGTTCTCACCCAACTCCTGAACTCCTAACCACTTCCTCAGAAAGAGGCATGTCCTCTTTTTTTCACCACTTGGTTAGTTCCTCAGGAAGAAAAAAAACCATTCACGCCACTCCATGACCATGGGCCTCTCCCCTTAAGGGGAGAAGACCCTACAAGGCCCCAATTCCATTTGGGAGGGCCCATGGGCTGCCTACTCCAGCAAGTCACTTACTAAAACGTCCTTATTGCCCATCCTCCGATAAGGGCAGGAACTAAAGGGCAAAAACCTGCCAAAAGTTCCCACATTTATATGTTACACCTTGGTCACCCAATCAGAAAACCCCCAAAGCTGTAAAGGAACATACACACTGTTGCCCCAACATCACATTAATAGACCGTGATCACTAATATAAAATGCCATCCAGTGGCCTTTTAGCAGTACTGCAACAGATCTATAAAACATTTTTCAAACATGGTTAACATGAACACAAGGGGCCTCCCCCATCCACAGCCTCTTGTACGGCTACCAAACAGTGTACCATATTTCAGAATCTCCCTACACCAATAAGTGGCTACAAGATTTTGGATATTGCACCAGTCTTGTTTCTTTTTAGTGGTTGGTTAGTGGAGACCACATGATTCAGCATGGAGGTTCATTCAGAAAACAACCCCTCTCGATGCTGTTTCACTAAATGAATATGGTCATGAATCCAATATGGAGCTCCCAAAGCAGGCATATTGATGACACCAAAATACGACTGTATGGGGGTAACAAGATTTTTATGGGACAAAGGAGAGCAAAAGATGTAAGGTACAGACCCACAATTTCCTGCAGCAGGAATCAGAAAATTCTGAATTACATTGGCAGACATTTCCATCTTTTATATTACATTATTAAAAAAAAAAAAACCATTTTCCAAACTTACTAGTGTCTGTAGAATTTATTTTGTTTTCATTGCATGAGGATAAAAGATCTCAAGTATTAGAGTTGGGGGCGAGATGAAAAGGGTAAGAGGACTGAGGATGGGGTGAGGAGAGTGAGAGAAATGGAAAAGGAATGATGAAGGAAAAGGAGAGGAAGAGAAGTGGGGGAAGAGGAGGAAGGATCTGGAATTAGGGGTTGGAAGGGGAATTCCAACATCTGAGAGAGAGGGGAGGATTCAGGACATGGGAAAGAGAACCCAAGATCAAGGGAGAGAGGATGCAACCTGCGGTGGGGGAGAGAAGTTGGGAGAGGAGGCAGGTATCCCTACCATGCTTCAATCCTGCCCCTCACCACTCAGGAAGGCTCTGGTCCCTGGGCACACTCAGGCACTTTACTGTCTGGGAAGTCACTTATACACGTACAGACAAGGAGACGGGCAGCTGCCAGTCAGCTCCCAGTAACAGGTCACATATTCTTTAGAGTCTTTTGAGACAAAAGCAGCAATTTGCCAAGCACAGACATCACACAGCTTGCAGGTGCAAAAGATCATTAAGCCACAAGCTAAGTGAGTGCTAGAGGTGTGAAAAGGCTGTCAAACCTCAAGACTATCCGTTACTTCTCTTTAGTAGGAAAACATGGCTTACACAAGGATTCATCATAATAGTGCCTTTCACACTTGTGGGACCTACTAAGCTTGTTGCAAAAATAACATTTTCCATTCACCCACACATTTTCCTGTCAGCTAAAATGTGTATCTACAATACAAATGTCAGCTAAAGGTAGCACTTTAAAGACCAAGGGACAAGTATAGCCTAGCACGAGCTTGCTCTAACTTTGGTTCAAACCTTATTGCAATTACAGCTGGAAGCCCTGTAAGTGGATCTCCATGCAGCCCCCTTCAACAGTTACAGTGCAAAAAGCACCTCTGGGGAGACAAGATCCAATTCATTTCCCCACTAACATCCCACCCAATCTAGTATACATCCACACACATACCTGGCACCAGTCCCTTCTCTCTCTCTCACACACACACACACACACACACACACACTGCTCTCCTTCCCCCATCCACCTCTCTCTGACACAGAAATTGGAACACCTCTCACCTCCAAACATTTACAGCATAGCATCCTGCTCCATGCAACATCTAAGAGCCACACACAGCACTTCCTATGCCAGGAGCAACTCTTATAAGCCCTGCTACCGAGACTTCCTGGGGTGCTGGCTGATGACATTACATCCTGTCCAGGTATATAAGCAAGTCCTCTGCTTCCAGCCAATGCTTCAGCAATAGGTTTTCCTGTGCTAGCTGTTGGTACTATGTCCCTGGCTTGGCCTCCTAGCCTGCCTTGCTTTATTCTCTTGTACTGCTTCACCTTACCTTCCTTCCCAGTCAGGTTTCCTTAGACTGTTCTGTTGCTGACCTGGATTGTCTTCTGACCTTGCTTGATCTCTGCCTAGATACTGACCTTTTCTACCTTCCTGTTTGAGCAGTCCTGCTACTTCCAGAACCTGTGAGCCCAACCCAAGGGGGAGGTGGCTGGTCAGACAGAAGACCTTGCCCTGTGATGTGTCTGCTGCTGCCTGCTAGGGCCTGGTCAGTGTTTGCACATCCCAGGCTTTGCAAACAGTTTAAGGACTCATGTTCCCTGTGTGAGAGAAATATGCCCACCTAGCCAATCTCCTCTTATCTCCCAGCCCCTCTCCTCATCCCCCAATGATCCCCCCCCCCCTCAGTTTCCTTAGCCTTCCCAAAATTATCCCCCTTTCCTCTGTGTGCTCCAGGCTGACCCCTCCCCTGCAGATGAATCTGGAAGCAGGATTCTGCTCAGCTGGAAGGCAGCAATTCTTCAGCCAGCCTGATGCCTCCCCCCGATTTTTGCTACCTTAGGCACAGGCCTAGTGTAATTATTGACAGATCCAGGGCTGTGTACTTGGGATGTCTTACTGTGGATTGGTAACTGGTTAAAAGGCAGAAAACAAAGAGAAAGTCTAAATAGTAGGGATGTGCTTTTGTTTGAAATGACATAGGCAATGTCAGTGACATATCATTTCATATAGTTTTTAAAGAAAGGCAATCTTGCTTTTTGTTTTCTATTGCACTAATTCAGAAATAATGCACACTATTTCTCAATAGCATTCAGTATTTGCAAATGGTGCACATGATTTCTGAATAGTGTACACTATTTACTGAAATAAAAAAATGAACAAATTACAAAAAGCCTTCAATGAAATGAAATTCAGGTGACAACTACCCTCCAGTGAAACAAATCAACATGAAACATTATTTGGCCTGCACCCCTATGAAATAGTCAGCTTTCCCAATGGAGAAAGGTAAATTGTACAGTGCACCAGGGATATATACTGGGACCAGTGTTATTTAAGTTATTCATTAATAATCTGGAAAAGGGAGCAATGAGTGACATGATCAGATTTACAGATGACACAAAAATATTCAAAGTAGTTAAAAAACAAGCAGGCTGTGAGAAAATGTAGAAAGATCTTGCAAGAATGGGGAACTGGGTATCTAAATGGCAAATGAAATTAGTTTTGTTTAGTTTAATGTATTTTGTCATATCTTTCAAAGAATAACCAAAGCTATGTACAATTAAAATGCATACATACCATAATACATTCAATTAAATACAATTATAATAAACACCAATGCCAACAACACCAAATAAAATATGAAAATAAAATGGTCAGAGACAGGACAGTGAACTCAGTAGACTTTGGTCTGACCCAGCACAGTGCATCTTTTGTTCTTGCCTTCTAGTGGTGTGCAGCCTTCGGTCCTCAAGGACCAAACAGAGGTCGGTTTGCAGGATATCCACAATAAATATTCATTAGACATGTCTGCATGCATTTTGGCCTCAGAAGCACTTCCATTTGCTTATTTCAGTAACCCTTAGACTGCTTTGCAGCCCTGGAGGGCCTGAGTTGTAACAGCCCTGTAGTAGGAGAGCCCCTTTTGTTCTAGGCCAGCTGCTCTCATTTCTTCCCCCACTTATCACTCTACCCTGTCACACAATGCCTAGAAGCAACTGATGAGCGTATTAAAAAAAAAAAGAGAGAGAAAAGAGGAGCAGCCCTTGCAATATTATTAACTGTTTTGTTGCTATTTTTTTCAGCGCAATCTGCACCTTCATTTCTTCCAATATTTCAGTCATCAACAACACTGCTTAATGATCATTGTGCAACATTCGTATGGTTCTTTCTTGGTTAGCAGAGACATTTTTTCTTCTTCGCACTGAATGCCAGGGTTAGGCTGCATGAAAGCAGAACCAGTTCTACCATGCTAGCTAGTGATGCTGCATGCTAGCACCATTATTTCAATTCCATTTAAGTCATCAGATAATTATAAACCTGCTTTTTTTTTATTTATAGGCGTATTTATTGAATTGCACAATGTGCTTTTACAGTAACGTGCCTTTTAATGCCTTTAATGCCTGTGCCTTTGTTATCCTTTTATAAGCTATTCTGAGAACATTTTCTCTTCCTTGAAACTGATTGATGCGCTACTTTAAATGTTCCTGCAAATATCTTTTCAATTCAAGTTTTTGCATAATGTAATAAGAAGATAAAAAGAATTCTATACTTCAACAAGAGACATTACAAAGTAACTAGAGGCATTATCAAGGGCATTAACATGCTCCTAATGGCAATAAAACCTTTTAACTGTCTGATGTGGAACATGCTCCTACACCAAACTACCACATATTATGGTAATTGGCTCCAATTTCTTTCAATGTAAGTTACAAAGAGTTAGGTAAAGTCGAGCAGCAATACTGCCAAGAGCAGAGCGCACACAAAACAGCCAAAGATCAAGGCATAAAATTCAGTACAGACAAAAAAGGAAAAGTAACCCCGTGACCATGTTTCAGTAACACCGAGAACTTCCAAAACTCATGAGAATGCTGACATCTAAAAGAGGCACAACCAACATCTCCGTTCATCCCCTGCGGTTTTGGCCTCCAGGAGGTGAAAGGTTTTGCCAAATAGCTGCTGTCATAAACAGGGGTATTATTCAGTCGCTGTTTTTGGACTGGCTTTCAAACCCTCCACCTGCCAGAAAGAAGATATTATGAGTGCAGCAGAGGCAAAACTGTCCTATACGCACTGTTATTGGGCTTCACTCCATCGAGAGTCCACCCACAAGTAACAATTAACCCACTAAAGATTTTATTTCCCTGCTGGAGGCCTCCACCGTGAATATTTTTACACCTACTCAGGGCAGGTTTAAACTCACGCAACCTCTTGTTCTCCAAATAGCTTTCATTATATTCTATGAATGGAAAATTACATTTTTCTTTTCTTTTCCTCTCATGGAATATCATAGGAGCTGGCTTGTGAAACACTATTTTTACTCTTATCAGATTTCATTGCAAAGGTTAAAAAAAAAAATGTACATTTCCTAAGTTGTTAAAAGTCGCATTTCAGTGTCTTTCTCCCTGCTGTTAAAGAGACAGCACTATAATCGTGCCTGTTGAAAAGCAGCATTGGCAGACCCTGCCTGCTGCACAAGCATCCCAACATACTCTCTCTGCATGTCTCCAAATCCTCCGACTTTCTCATAATCACTCTAACAAGCAGAGGCATACCTAGAGTATTTGGCACCTGGGGCGGATACTTCTTTGGCACACACACCCCCAATATATCATTTAAACATTTCCTAAACATCGATAAAATATTTCAGAGCAGCAGACACATCAAATAACACCCAATAATTAAAACTAATATGGATTTTAAAAATCTCCCGCTCTCCATATCTGTCATCTTAAGAATGTTTAGACTGGGGGCATGCATACACACACACACACACACACACATATACAATAAGCTTCCTCTCTTATACACACATACATGCTTGATGAGAGACAGAGGGTGCATGTGTATGTGTGAGAGACACACACACACACGCACACGCACACACACACACACACTTTTTCTGTACCTCTCTCACACACAGACCTGTTTTTCCATCTCTCTCTCACACACACACATGCTTCCTCTGTGTCTCTTTCACACGCTAACACACACACACACACACACACACACACTTCCACTATCTCTCTCTCTCACTCACACATGCAGACAAAAAATGAACTAGAAACCACAAGCCAGATTCTGTATGCAAATTAACAATGGAAAAGCAGAAAATCACTATTTCTCAAAACAATACAAACAAGAAATATAAATCAATCAGAATATTAAAACCATACTAAAAATATATATATTTCAAAATAGCTGATGAACAGAATAATATTCAATTATTAGAAGCTCCTGTACAAATTTTAAAACATTTTCTAAACATTGCTAAAATATTTCAAAACAGACATCAAATAACACTCAGTAAAACTAATATGGATTTTAAAAATCCCCCACTCTCCATACCTGTCACCCTGAGATTGGAGGTACACACACTCACAGAGACACAAACAAAATATGCTCCCTCTGTCTCTCACACACATACATGTTTGGGGAGAGACAGAGGGAGCTTGAGAGTGTGTGTGTGTGTGTGTGTGTGTGTGTGTGTGTGTGTGTGTGTGTGTGTGAAAGAGACAGACACACACGTTTCCTCCATCTCTCTCACACATACACGCTTCTTCTGTATCTCTCACACAAGATTCCTGTCTCACCCAGGCACACACACATGCTTCCTCTCTCACCCCCACCCCCGCAAACTGGCACCCTCTCATACATACACACAGGCACACATTCACTCTTCTATACACTTACCATCTCATACACACACAGGCATCCTCTCATACACATACACACACACACCCTCTCATACACACAGGCACCTACATACACACACATACCCACACAGGCTCTCACATAGACACACACACACATAAGATCTCACACAGACACACACACAAACAGGCTCTCACTCATTCACTCAAGCTCACACACATCATGGTCTGTTGTCTTCAGGCCTTGGTGGGATGAGCTCCACCATGGCCCGAGGGCCTCCTGCTATTTTCGGGCTGTACGGCCCACCGATCTTCCTGCTTGGGGGGGGAGGGAGTGGAAGCTGTGTGCGGATGGGCATGAGTGCGCACACACCTGCACATAGCTTCCGCTCCCTCCCCAAGCAGAAAGATCAGTGGGCTGTACGGCAGGAGGAGAGGCCACGGTCCGCCAGCGGAGCCTAACCTGCTGGTGGCCTCTCTTGCTGCTGCCGGCCTCCTGTTATCTTTGGGCTGTACAGCTCACCGAGCTTCCTGCTTAGGGTGGGTATGGAGCGGAAGCTGTGCACATACGGCAGCAGGAGAGGCCGCGGGCCACTGTTTGGTTAGGCTCCCCCAGTGGACCGTGGCTTCTCCTGCTGCTGCCATCCTTGGGTGTGCCACTCCGGGCTTCTTCTCTTCGGCTGGCAGGGCTTGGGCTCCCTGCCGGTCCGCTGCTCCTGGCTGGAACGTTTCTTCTTCCCGGAGGTTGATTGGTCGCACATTCGCTGGCAAACCCACCCCCCTCCTTGTCATCACCCGGGGCGGACTGCCCTCCACGCTCTCCTCCCCCCCTCTTAGCACGACTCTGCTAACAAGCACACACTATTGCAGGAGGGAGGTAATTACGATCCTGAAGTGCCACAAACAGGAGATCCATAATGAACGTGCACGAGGCTTATTTGCATGCTCTGCCTCCATTGTATGCAAATACATCTCATGCACATCCATTGCTGATGTCCTGAAAACCAGACCTGTCACCTACCCCTGTAATAGTGGAACCTGCCTTCACACAGACACACACCACACTAAACCTGAAAAATCTATCAAGGATATCAACTGTAAAACAAAAAAAAATGCATTATTCCTTAAGAACAAAAAAGGAGGGGAAAAATATATTAAATTTTTTTTGTGAAACCCACACCTTTTCAAAGAAGGACCTGACACGAGACATGCTGGCTTTTTGAAATGGTTCAGAAAGTTCCTAATCGTGATACTGGACATGGAAGGCCAACTGCAGGAAGGTCAGACAGCATCCTACACCTTCAAAAGGAAGCTCTGGAACGAGAAGTCATGGGATAAGGGCAAAAAGGGGTAGAAAGAGTAATCTGAGTACTTATTTCTTTACAGAAAGGGCAGTGGATGCATAGAACATCCTTCCAGTGGAGATGGTGGAGACAAGGACAGTATCTGAAATCAAGAGAGCATGGGGGTGGTAGGGATTGAAGAGCTGAGTAGTTGGTGTAGAAGAGAAGAATGGTAAAATGTATGGTCTTTTTCTGTTGTCACATTTCTATGATTCTCAGTCAGGAAATAAGCATGAGAGTGCATGCCTTTTTATTCTGTGTCCAGTGCCATCGCTGAAGCAGTACCAGCATTTCAAAGGGCCAGGGCTCTTTGTGCTCTCTAGGCAAAGCTCTTTGGTGATTCTAAACAGCTTTCTGAAAGAAAGAATAAAGTAGAAGTGTCAACAGTCACTCTTGGGCCTCCAGATATTCCATGGTGCATGGCATTCTTACCCCCATGAGTACTGACATGCATCCTTATTTAGTGCAGTGAAAGCAGAAGGAACGCAGTGTACCCTGGTCTCAAAGGAATCCTGCAAGGCGGAATAGCCGCCTAGTGGTTAGTGCAGCAAGCTGAGAACCAGGGAAGCCAGGGTTCAGATCCTGCTGATTCTCCTTGGGACTTTGGGCAAGTCACTTCATGCTCCATTGCCTTAGGTACAGACTTACAGGCTGATGCAATACCATGCACTGGCCGCAGCACACCGCTCAACACACGTCCATAAGCCCCGATACAAAACGGGGGTTAGTGCATCCAAAACACATGTCCAATCATACACATAGCGCTCATCACATGTAAATTCATGTTGATGAGCGCTATTAGCTATTTCCCCCAATGCAAAAAAAAAAAATGTGCGCCCAACGAGCACATTTTTACTCTCCAAAATTAACGCCTGCCCTGAGCAGGCGTTAATTTTGCAGGAGCCCAAAAAGTGTACAGAAAAGCAGAAAATACTGCTTTTCACTGACATTTAAAAGGACCAATCAGGAACAGCCCTGCTGGAGGAGTGTCTCCGACAAGGGTTCCTGGCTGGGAGGGAGAAGATTTGCAGACTGGCAAGGGCAGTTTTATGGTAAGGACCTCAGATTACCGAATTCAGGTGCTGGACCCTCGGGTCTGACCCGGACCACTTGGCCCATTGGGCAAGACCTTGGGGGGAGGGAGCTTAAGTCAGTTCAGCCACTGTGCGCCCAGCCACGCCTCCTGCGCGCCCAATGCCAAGAACACGCTAGGGATGCACAATTTTCCCTAGTGGTTCCTTTTTAGTGCGGCAGGTCATTTAAATATGACATTGGATGCCCAGAAGAGGTGGTGGGGCATGAATTAGGAGAGCGGGCGCTCAGCATTGAGCGCCCACTTTCTATGCGCTGATATTACATTGGCCTGCTAGATTGCAAGTCCTCTGGAGACACAGAATTACCTGAATGTGGATCGCCTTGAACTACTAATGATAAAGCATGAGCTAAATATAAATAAATAAATAAGAATATCAGATGGCTGCATGATAGAAGATGGTAGGGATGCATGCAGGAATAGAATGGACGAAGACACAAAGCCCAGCATGCTGACATGAGTGCTGGGGACACAGATCATGACAGATGAGACTCCAGTGACCCTTACTCCTAGTCTGGCTGGGCTGTGAGGAAGAGGCTTGGGATTATATTCATGACAGCAAGGCAGCTGTTAGGGAGTGCAGGAAATGTGTTGATAGTATTTCAATGCTGTCCCTTCATGTGAGGACAGCTCAGAGAAGTATATAGAATAAACATTGTGCAGGTGGAAACAATGGTTTTTTACATTTGGACAAATGCATTCCTTGCCTGCTGGCAGCCCATTATGCCCTGAAGGTTCCTCTGCTCTGGCAGTTTGCTTTGCTAATAAGCACTTTTTGGGATATATGTGTGTAAGTGCTGGGGTTTTCCACATTGTTTTCTATAGAGCTGAAATGGATGCACATTTCAGTAAATATGCAAATAAAGCAACGTGGGGTTAGAATTGTGGGCAGGTTTTTTTGCATCCTTGTTCTTTTGACTGTGGTAAATATCAGCCTGAGCATGCTCCCTGTGATTTCCTTGCTTTTTTTTCTATGGAGAACTGACATCACTCAAGTGACTTTGCATGTCAGAAGAGGGATAATGAGCCTCACAAACTGTGTAATGAAACAGCTAATCCATTCCATGGCTTGAAGTGCAGAAGGCCCAAAATGCTTAATAATATGATCATTATTGCTGAGTTCACTATTAGTTGGCCTCCTGCTCTGGCTTTGAATAGCAAATAGTTTTATCTATCATCCTGCCCAGACAGCTATTTGCCTATGGTTGCTTTCTGGCAGCAAAATGTGGGAACCAACCTCTAAATTAATAACATGAAAAACCAGGAGATCACACTAAAACTCTGCCTATCAGAACACAGATGTGCTATTAATAGCATATATTCTGAATCATATCCCTTGTAAAATTATTAACACTGACTTTTTATAATTTTACTTGTTGTTCAAGTTCAAATGTGTATCCTTCCTAAAGCTTTATGATTATCCTCACATGAACCCAAAATTTCAAAAATAATTCTAATATAAGCCCGTATGTGTGTTGGGGGTTTTCCCCGTTGATTGCTATAGAGCTGAGATGAATAAGTATTTCAATAAGTATGCAAATGAAGTTTTGGGCTTGAACAGAGCCTGCATCAATGACACAATCAATGCTTGTGAAACTGGAGACATATTTTATCCTTTGCTCTGTATGCAGAGTGTTCACTCTGATGGTAGTATCAGAGAGTATTAAGAAATAACATTTTTATTCCCATAAACATCTGATTTACTGCATTATGCACAATAGCTATAACTAAAATAATGAAAGAATGCTGCACAAAAGTAAAGGAAAAATAATACACATCTGTAATGTTTTGACACCAAATAACTGACAAAGGTAGGGGTTTTTTTCCCTATTTTTTTCCTATTAGACACATCACACAGTGAGCTTCTTTTGGGACTACCAGTGGCAACCTGCCTGTTTGAGCAGAGAAAATAAATTAGTATCTCAAATCTTGATGTAAAGAGTCCGTCCTTGGATTTCTTTAAAGCAGCTTATGATTGCGAGTGCAAGATGTCAAGCGATAAAGCTTACTGCAAGAAATATCTACCAGTGAGAACTATAACAGTGTTGCTCAGAAGCAGTACTTCCCAAAAAGCTTAGAAATCTTGAGAAGACAAAATCTGTCAGACATCCCGACTGTTGCTTTCATGTTTGTGCTTTTTTTTTTTAACAAGGTACAAGGCAGAACATTACACACATTTACCCAGTACAAATAAATCAGGGAAACACTCTATGGTTAAACTATATTGTTCCGCTTGCTCCTGAAATCTGCCAGAGCAGTTCATGGCTTGGCAAGAGGCAAATCTAGGTAAAGAATTTTCCGAGAGAAGAAATTTTCTTCCATACAAGGAAAGCTGAGGCTTTATAGGTTGTGAATACCTTTTAAAGAGCCAAAATAAAAAAAAGAAAAATGTTTTGGAACATGAGCTTTCGAGATCACACAGGCCTCTTCTTGTCCATGCAAGAAAGATATTTCTAAGTAGGAAGAAATTATACTTAATAAAGTCGTCTTCACTTGAAAGAAAGCATCCTGTCAGAAAAATATAATTAACAAAAATCTCAGGACGGAAAGTAAAACACTCATCTCAGACACTTCAAAAGCAAAGAGAAAAATGAGAAGAGATACTGTGCATTCACTTTAATACTTTTCAAACCACAAGTACAGAAAAATTATAGGAATCAATTATTGTTTAATTGTTTTAATTGATTGCATTACAGTAACCTATTGTGGAGGCATTTCAAAGTGCAAGACAATCAACTGTATCACAATAGTATTCCAAGTTTCCAGACCCTTCTTGGTCTTCTGCTATGTTTTATTTTGGCTCCCTCACATGGCACTATCTCCATTCTCAAATAACTGGCCAACTGTGAAAAATCGTGTCTATGAAATTGAACAAGAAGTTAATGTCACAGAGACTTAGAATTCCTTGGGAAGTGCTCCTCGTATTAATGGTACACAACTACTTTTTTTCTTTCTGTGGAAAGGTAGTTAGACTCCTGGCTATTTCCATTTAAGATTCATGCCTCAAGGAGATACATGAAAACAGTTTTGAGGAAAGATTAGGGGCGATTCTCGTATATGCAACAGGGGCCTTGAAATCTTAAGATAAACGAAAGAATATCCTTCAGCAAGCTTAATGGCTCTTTCAACATTCAAGATAAAATCTCCTTGATGCCTAGCCAGCATGAATGCACAGCATCATCTGTCCCCTGCACACAGAATAATGTTAAAATTTCAGTAAAATTGCCCAAAATAAGCAGGCACCCCCTAGCCAGTTAATGATTGGTAACACTACTCATGGTTACCAAGAAAAAATGGTTAGCCAGGGAAAATCATGGCATAATATTGTACTATGCCAAAATGTATCTGCTCTGGCTAACTCCGAGCAGGGAAACAGCTATGGCCACCTTGTGCACCGTATCCTTCTCTAGATGAAAGTCATTCCTGCTATGAGCTTGCACAAACTGCACAATATGTCAAGAGCATAACAATGTAAATATGCATCCAGTGAATTCCCAAATGTTCCATCATTATACTCTACGGAAGAGACATCTCATCGTGTTCCACCTCTGTGGAGTAAAGAAACAGGGTTTCCGCTAGTGACCTGTACAATGAGATTAGCAGCTTCCATTACGTACCAAAACCATCCTGTATACACCTGGATCACTGGCAGTATGAAGGATGCGTGCTGCAGAAGGTAATATTTTTATTGTTAAATGATATTGCTGAGAAAAAAGCCTTCCTGTTTAGAAGCAGTTTGATTTTAGAACTTTCATAGCAAACAAAATACATTGTGCATTAGCTGTTTCCCTGTAGGCTGCTTGCCTACTCTCCCTGAGCACAGTTCCATCAATCAAGTGACAAATTAAGCATGAATTATTCAGTCAGAAGGTACAACTCGTTTGTATAAGATGCCCTTCTTTATTACTTAATTTAGTGTATATTTGGTACCCTAAACCAGAACATTATACAACTCCATGCAGGTACAGTGAATTCCAGTCCCAAATTGCCTGCAGTCTAGATACGTCCCTGAAGTACAGGGAGCTTATTAACGTAACCAAAGCCACTGTGAGTGACAGGAGCAGAAGCAAAACTTGAACTCAAGTCTCCAAGTTATACTGAGGTCCATGTTCAGCATGTTTGTCCAACTAAGTTTGGCACTTACCCGGGCAAACCACTGAGATTTTAAAATCCCACTGCTCTGACCAGCCCTGACATAGCTGGATAACTTGCTATCCAGCTAAAAACTTATCCGGCTATGTCGGGGCAGTTGGGGCCGTTCTGGGGCAGAGCACTGTAATTTGGCTAAGTTATTTAGAGAGCCTCAGTTTTCAAGATAGCTGGAAAACTTTAATACAGCCAAAGAGCAGTCCTAAAGGTATCCGGATAAGCTTATCTGGCTAACTTTAAGATAGCCGGTTATATTCAGCAGTGTGCCCACATTGCTGAATGTCCCATCTGTTAGCCAGCTAAGGGGGGCGGGCCTGCGAAAGCCGGCAGCAATCGCACTACAGAGGTGCGATCGCTGCCGGCTTTCACAGGCCCGCCCCCCTGTACCATGCGATTCAAAGAGCCCGGTGGTATTAGAGAATCCAGGCCTAAGTCTATCTCGCTAACTTACCTAGCCAGCCAGCAGCTGAATAAGGACCTTGGTATGTTTTATTATGTTACAGTTCTAAACCTAGTAAGAGTAGGGTTTGGTTTGAGCCAGACATCCAAACCGATACTGATGCACTTTACTGATGTATTTTTTTATCAATGTATTTTTTATGCATTTTGATGTACTTTATTGATGTATTTATGTGTTGCTTTAGTAATTTATGAAGATTTTATTGTAACATGCACTGAACAATTAATTGAATATTTGCAGAATAGAAGAATGCATAAATAAAAATACATAAATATTTAGTATGGAGTATTTGTAATGTATTTATTGTAATATTTTTTATCGACTGTAAGCCTCTTAGGGTTAAATTAATTTAAGGAAGGTGAAACAGAAATGTAATATAACATAATATCATAAACAGTAAATAAGTCATAGGACCTTCATAATAGGCGCTACCGGCACAAGCAACCTTCAATTGCCTTATAATTAGTCACTAGTCTAATCCATACAGTGATGGTACTCAATATTTTTTGATGATTTTTGAATTTTTGCTAGCAAAAACAACTTAGCTTTCAGGATGGTCTCAAAGAATCATCTGTAGAACAATGGCAGTATAGCAGAATGGGCACCAGATTTGCAGGGATGCTGACAGGATCAGATACGAGTCCTTGAAGATGTCTGGCAACTATGGTAGTCTGTGATATATTTTGATGGTTTGAACTGAACATGATCCCAGAGAAAATACCCCGATGCAGAATTCTGATTCGAAACATGGACCGGGTCGGGTTTCATTCTGCTATGTTGCCTTTGTTCTGCAAATGATCCTTTGACCATCCTGAAAGCCAAGTTGTTTACACTTGCAAAAATTCAAAAACTATCAAAAGAATACTGAGCACCATCACTGTATGGATTAGACCAATGTTTAATTATAAGGCAATTGAAGGCTCCTTATACTTATGCCGGTAGAGTCTATTATGAAGGTCTATGAATGATTTGCTGTTTATGGTATGTGTATGTGGGCCTTTTTTGTCTAATCATAGTATTTCCCCTACACCATTTTTTGAAACTATTGCACACCTGATATAATATAACATAAAGCCCTATGAGATATGTATACCCTCGAAGAAGGCAAGATGAGGGGATATGGTACAGACATTTAAATATCTGAAAGTTATTAATGCTCAGGAGGCTAAGCTTTTTCAATGGAAAGGAAGCTGTAGAGCCAGGGGGTCACAACATGAAGCTGCAAGGGGACAGATTCAGGAACAATGTCAGGAGGAATTTTTTTCACAGAGAGGGTGTTGGAAGCCTGGAGTGCCTTCCTGGAGGAGATGGTGATGACATGGACAGCCGCAAACTTGTAAAAAGCATGGGATAAACACAGATGATCCCTAGTGGCAGAAAAATGGTAATGAATGTCTGGGCAATCTTCACTGAGCAACAGCTGCAGCCCAGGGCAGCAGTGAAAAGGCTGCATTGCGCTTCCTGGAAGGCATGGAGTACCCTGCCTAGGGCAGCCCTTGCACCCCTAAGGAGACACAACTGGATTGGGGGCTGGGCTCCATTTTGGAATTTGATCTGCTTTGAGTAAATGCACATAAAATCACTGCTGGGCAGACTGGATGGATCTTTTTAGGTCTTTATCTACTGTCATTTACCATGCTACGATAGCAAGTCACCTGTCTTTTAATTCACTTTTCTCCTTTCTTTTCCCCTCCGCTAGACACATACACATCTGTGAATAGAGCACAGCCTGGGTCGAGCAGAGCCATGGATCACATTCTGACCAGACTACAACATATAGAACATGTTGGTAATCACATAGTAGCCATGGGTTTTCCATACATAGCCTACAGAAGAATGAAAGTGAAAAATCCTTGTTCCAAAGCAAAAGAGTTAAAAAAAAAAAAAAAAAAAAGTTCAGTCAGATTTAAAAAATAATTAAGTCAAAATAATTTTTTTTTTTAATTATTGAAGTCACACATTTCATATGAGAAAATAACCCTTGCCATTATCAGATTTAAAACTGGGCACTTTGCATAGGGTGCAATGTGTGAATGTTTAGTAGATGAAAATATCCGGCAACCGCGTTCACTCCTCCAGACAAGCAGAATTGTGAGTTCATTGAATGTATATTATCCATGCAGACGGATGCTTGGGTTTTCATAGAATCACCGGGTTTTCTTTAGAAGTTCAACAGCAGCCCCTAGTGGAAGAAAAGCATTTTACGGCTCCTGTTCTTTCCCTTGATGTCGGGGATTGCCGATAGCAATTGTGCTGTAAAAAAAAGCAGAACATTCACACGGTGCATAAACAAGACAAATTATGGAAGTATGCAGACAGTCACGCCAATGAGCTGTTACTGCTTTGTCAATATTAAGAATGTGACCTCGGTGATGTACAAATGCATGCCTTTGTCATGGTAATTACTACACATTTCAGTGGCTGTCACTTTGAAAAAATATATAACAAACAGAATAAACATCTGTCTTAAATGTCACATTCATTTTATGCATGAAGACCAACAATTAGGGGTTAAATAATATGTAAGGGCACATTTCTGAATAATGCTTTCTAAGGCTGGAGTCAAAGCAAGAGGCTTCAAAGGCATGAGCTTATTATAATCTTTGTTTAGAAGCTGTAATGATGGAGCTCCACTTTTTTCAAACAGGAGACACAAAGCAATCACAGTGTAACATGAAAGAAGGGTCTTTCAGACATTGCAGAAAGGAGATATTGCTTTATAAACTTGCAGTCAGGTCCTCAGGATGGTTAAGATGTAGACAAAAGGTGCACACTAAGGCATTTAAGTCTACATGCTTCCAGGGTAGTGCTTTCTTGGCTTCTATCACAGCCGCAGAGCCAGGTTTTTAGTGCTTAATGGAAAAACTGACAAAATTCATGAAAGTTTGATTGCCTGCCCAGAATTCAGCATTATACAACAGCACAATGTGAAAATCATGTTCCATAACTGCCAAGTGCATGATTAGGCGACCATAAAAGCCACATGAATTATATCCATTTTCGTATAAAGGAAGAATTCACTTCAGCATTTATGTGCCCTGCTGGGTGCCCAGTCAAAGATCACTCTCCTCACTTCATATTTCCAGGTTCTTTTCAGCTCTTTTCCCTCTGCAGTCTCTGAACGGAAGACTGGCTGGCTCTGCCTGTGAGGGAAGCGAGGCTTGTGCTGCTGGTACTCCAAAAGCAGGGGAAAATACAGGGTAATGAGTCATGCATTGAGGGGGGAGTCCTCAGTTCATTTTGGCCTAGGGAGGGAAAATAGTGGAAAAAGTCTAAATAGCAATTGTCATAAAATCAGATGGCAAGGAGATATTTGGCCAAAATAAAAAGAACACATTAATTGAAGCCTTAAAAAAATGATATTCAGAGCACACAGGAAGAGAAGCCACAAAATACAGCACCTAAGACCCTCCAGTCAGTCCACAGGCAGGCCCACAAATAGTAATTCACCCAAACACTTTTCATTCGCCTCTGAGAGCCATCAAACACCAAAATATTTACTTCTGCTCCAGATTGGAGTTACTTCAGCAGAAGGGCAGCTACAGCTGTCTGATTTTCACTGAATGCTAGAAACATGCCATACTGGGTCAGAATCAAGGTCCACCAAGCCCAATATCCTGTTTCCAACAGTGGCCAATCCACATCACAAGTACCTAGCAAGATCCAAAACAATACATAGATCCAATACTGCTATCATGCAGTAGTCGTTATTGGTTAGTAACAATTTATTGACTTCTCCTCCAGGAACTTGTCTTAAAGCCTTTCCTATTAATTCCTAATATTCTGTTTGCTTTTTGGGATTGCTGATGCACACTGAACTGAGGATTTCAAAGGATTCTCCACTACGATGCCCAGGTCCTTTTCCTGGGCAGTGACTCCTAATATGAAACTTAACATCATGTAACTACAGTGTAAGTTACTTTTCCCCATGTGCATCACTTTACACTTGAACATAAGAACATAAGAGCATGCCATACTGGTTCAGATCAAAGGTCCATCAAGCCCAGCATCCTGTTTCCAACAGTGGCCAATCCAGGCCATAAGAACCTGGCAAGTACCCAAAAACTAAGTCTATTCCATGTTACCATTGCTAGTAATAGCAGTGGCTATTTTCTAAGTCAACTTAATTAATAGCAGGTAATGGACTTCTCCTCCAAGAACTTATCCAATCCTTTTTTAAACACAGCTAAACTAACTGCACTAATCACATCCTCTGGCAACAAATTCCAGAGTTTAATTGTGCGTTGAGTGAAAAAGAACTTTCTCTGATTAGTTTTAAATGTGCCACATGCTAACCTAGTCTTTCTATTATCTGAAAGAGTAAATAACCGATTCACATCTACTCGTTCTAGACCTCTCATGATTTTAAACACCTCTATCATATCCCCCCTCAGCTGTCTCTTCTCCAAGCTGAAAAGTCCTAACCTCTTTAGTCTTTCCTCAAAGGGGAGCTGTTCCAGTCCCCTTATCATTTTGGTCGCCCTTCTCTGTAGCTTCTCCATCGCAATTATATCTTTTTTGGCGACCAAAATTGTACACAGTATTCAAGGTGCAGTCTCACCATGGAGCAATACAGAGGCATTATGAAATTTTCCATTTTATTCACCATTCCCTTTCTAATAATTCCCAACATTCGGTTTGCTTTTTTGACTGCCGCAGCACACTGAACTGACGATTTCAATATGTTATCCACTATGACGCCTAGATCTCTTTCTTGGGTAGTAGCACCTAATATGGAACCTAACATTGTGTAACTATAGCATGGGTTATTTTTTCCTATATGCATCACCTTGCACTTATCCACATTAAATTTCACCTGCCATTTCAATGCCCAATTTTCCAGTCTCACAAGGTCTTCCTGCAATTTATCACAATCTGCTTGTGATTTAACTACTCTGAACAATTTTGTATCATCTGCAAATTTGATTACCTCACTCATCGTATTTCTTTCCAGATCATTTATAAATATATTGAAAAGTAAGGGTCCCAATACAGATCCCTGAGGCACTCCACTGCCCACTCCCTTCCACTGAGAAAAGTGTCCATTTAATCCTACTCTCTGTTTCCTGTTTTTTAGCCAGTTTGTAATCCATGAAAGGACATTGCCACCTATCCCATGACTTTTTACTTTTCCTAGAAGCCTCTCATGAGGAACTTTGTCAAATGCCTTCTGAAAATCCAAGTATACTACATCTACCGGTTCACCTTTATCCACAAGTTTATTAAAATAACTCCTTCAGAAAAGTGAAGCAGATTTGTGAGGCAGGACTTGCCTTGGGTAAAGCCATGCTGACTTTGCTCCATTAAACCATGTCTTTCTATATGTTCTCTGATTTTGATGTTTAGAACACTTTCCACTATTTTTCCTGACACTGAAGTCAGGCTAACCAGTCTGTAGTTTCCTGGATTGCCCCTGAAGCCTTTTTTAAATATTGGGGTTACAATAGCTATCGTCCAGTCTTCAGGGACAATGAATGATTTTAATGATAGTTTACAAATTTTTACTAATAGGTCTGAAATTTAATTTTTTAGTTCCTTCAGAACTCTGGGATGTATACCATCCAGTCCAGGTGGTTTACTACTCTTCAGTTTGTCAATCAGGCCTACCACATCTAGGTTCACCGTGATTTGGTTCAGTCCATCTGAATCATTACCCATGAAAACCTTCTCCAGTACGGGTACCTCCCCAACATCCTCTTCAGTAAACACCGAAGCAAAGAAATAATTTAATCTTTCCACGATGGCCTTATCTTCTCTAAGTGCCCCTTTAACCCCTCGATCATCTAACGGTCCAATTGACTCCCTCACAGGCTTTCTGCTTTGGAGATATTTTAAAAAGTTTTTACTGTGAGTTTTTGCCTCTACGGCCAACTTCTTTTCAAATTCTCTCTTAGCCTGTCTTATCAATGACTTACATTTAACTTGCCAACGCTTATGCATTATCCTATTTTCTTCTGTTGGATCCTTCTTCTAAATTTTGAATTTCCACATTAAATTTCCACATTAAATTTCATCTGCCATTTAAATGCCCAGTCTTCCAGTCTCGCAAGGTTCTCCTGCAATTTACCACAATCTACTTGTGATTTAACAACTTGGAATAATTTTGTATCATCTACAAATTTGAACACTTCACTCATTGTTCGCATTTCCAGATCATTTATAAATATATTAAAAAGCTCCAGTTCCAGTACAGATCACTGAGACAATCCTCTGTTTATCCTTCTCCACTAAGAAATCTGATTATTTCTTCCTACTCTCTTTTTCCTATCTTTTAACCAGTTTGCAATCCATAATAAGACATTGTGTTCTGTCCTATAACTTTTTAATTTTCTCAGGATTTTCTCATGGGGCACTTTGTCAAATGCATTCTGAAAGTCCAAATACACTATATTCACCTGATCACCATTATCTACATGTTTATTAACCCCTTAAAAAATATTGGTGAGGCAAGATTTACCTAGTGTAAATCCATGCTGGCAGTGTCCCATTAAACCATGTTTATCTATGTGTTCTATGATTTTGTTCTTTAGAATAGTTTCCATGATTTCTTCCAGCATTGAAATCAGGCTTACTGTCTATAGTTTCCCAGATCACCCCTGGAGCCCTTTTTAGAGATCAGGTTATACTGGCAACCCTCCAGTCTTCAGGCATGATGGATGATCAAAAGGATAGGTTACAAATTATCAGCAACAGATCTGCAATTTCATTTTTGAGTTCTTGCAGAATTCTCGGGTGTATACCATCTGGTCCAGGTGATTTTCTACTCTTTAGTTTATCAATCTACTTTATTATATTATTTATTTTATACCACGACTGGCAGGGACAAGGCCCCAGGCTCTGAGGCCTACCTGCACGCCGAAGACGCTGACGACGCTGACGATGCCGAGGACTATGAAGACACACACCCCCCCCCACCTGAAGTCAGAGGAGGCGCCAAGTGAGTCCTTTAAATTTCACCTCACTCCAGGCGCCCTCCTCTTTGCCGGGAAGGATCGCAGCGGACCAGCCCCTGCTGCCGAGACCCATCAGGGTCCCTACTCAAAGGCACGACTCCACCGCACCCAAAACTGGAGGAGGCCGTGACCGACCCCAACGCACCGAAGGCCTGATTTACCCGAGCCCAAAAAAGGCCGCGAAGTACCCGAGGCCGGAGAAGGCTGCGACCGACCCCGCCGCAACCAGAGGAAGTCCCCAAGGATGGCGGACCCACCAGATGAGGCCATGACCATCCATACCACGACCGGCAGGGACAAGGCCCCAGGCTCTGAGACCTACCTGCACGCCGAAGACGCTGAAGACACTGACGATGCCGAGGACTATGAAGACCAGCCCCACCTGACGTCAGAGAAGGTGCCAAGTGAGTCCTTTAAATTCCACCTCACTCCAGGTGCCCTCTTCTTTGCCGGGAAGGATCGCAGTGGACCAGCCCCTGCCGCCGAGACCCATCGGGGTCCCTACTCAGAGGCCCGACCCCACCATGCCCGAAACCGGAGGAGGCCGTGACCGACCCCACCGCGCCGAAGGCCTGACTTACCCAAGCCCCAGAAAAGGCTGCGAAGTACCTGAGGCCGGAGAAGACTGTGACCAACCCCACTGCGACCGGAGGAAGTCCCCAAGGAACAGTGGACCCACCAGACGAGGCCGCGACCATCCATACCATGACCGGCAGGGACAAGGCCCCAGGCTGTGAGGCCTACCTGCAAGCCGAAGATGCTGACAACACCGAGGACTACGAAGACCACCCCCACCTGATGTCAGAGGAGGCGCCAAGTGAGTCCTTTAAATTCTACCTCCAGGCGCTGCGCACCATGCGTCGCATGCCGAAGGAGCTCGTCCAAAGGAGCAAGCCCCTTTGCGTGCCCCTTCATGCTGCCACCGTGCTCTTCCACCAAAAAACCGATAACTACAACCAACAATCAACAATGGGTTTAACTTAACAGATTTCTTGGAAACTTCGGATCAGGCCCAGGCGGAACCTGCAGCAATGATAATTACCTTTGCGTTAGAAATGGATAAAGAATGGGTGCTGAAGCTTTTCTTCAAATATCGACTTGAGAAATTTATGGGAATGCAAGTTAGAGTTTTTCCTCCTTAATATATGAAAATAATTGATAATTGGGATAAATAGTTATTCTTGGACTCTGTATTGTGGGCTTAATATTGTATACTTGTGATTTGATATTGCTTGAGTACTTATAACTATGAAGAATACTTTGTATACATATATGCATATCGAGAAGTTTTCTTGATGTAATTTTGAAAAAGTTAAAGAGAAAATAAAAAAAAGTGTAAAAAATTCGGAATCGGCGCGAATAAGGCTGCCAATTTTGGGCAGCCTGCGTGCGCCGAGCCACGCAGCCTGCCTCCGTTCCCTCCGAGGCCGCTCCGAAATCGGAGCGGCCTCGGAGGGAACTTTCTTTCGCCCTCCCCTCACCTTCCCCTCCCTTCCCCTACTTAACCCCCCCCCCCCCCCCCGGCCCTATCTAAACCCCCCCCTACCTTTATCGCTGGATTTACGCCTGCCAGAGGCAGACGTAAATCTGCACGCGCCAGCGGGTTGCTGGCGCGCCATCACTCGACCCGGGGGCTGTTCTGGAGGGCATGGCCATGCCCCCGGAACGCTCCTGGGCCGAAACCACGCCCACGGCGCTGCCCCCGAAACGTCACGTCACCCGCGCCATGCCCCCAAAACGCCGCGTCATGACCACCACGCCCCCCGGCACGCCCCCCTGCACGCCTCTCCATGCAAGCCCCGGGACTTACGCGTGTCCCGGGGCTTGCGTGCACCGCCGAGCCTATGCAAAATAGGCTTGGCGCGTGCGGGGGGGGTTGGGGTAGGTTTTCGGGGGGTACGCGCGTATCCTACGCGCGTACCCCTTTGATAATCTACCCCTTTCTTAGTTTCTCTACAGCTCAGCCACCCTGGGATCGCTGTTCCAATACCTGAGGGACTACAGCCCAACCGGGCGCTTCCAGCTCACTACTGCCACCTTTGGTGGTTTAATATATTGCTTCTAAGAAGTCTTTGTTGCTTTACGTCAGTGAGTCTGTATCTATCTCTCAGAGCGTTCCCTGGAAGCAGGTACTCGCTCCTCGAGGGCCTAATGCTTATCAACTCCTGGGCTGCCTTAAGAGACTATTGTGTGAGTGTTTCCATCAAGGACTTGTTCCTGAACGCCGTATGCTCTGCCTACTCACTTTCTTAGTTTCTCTATAGCTCAGCCACCCTGGGATCGCTGTTCCAATACCTGAGGGACTACAGTCAGCCGGGCGCTTCCAGTTGACTACTGCCACCTCTGGTGATTTACTATATTATCTAATAAAATAACTAGTGTGTGTCTGTCTCCTACACTAAGCCTGACCAGTGGTCCCTCTCGGGATTTTCCCCGAGGGCGTGGTCACCTGCCACCGGTCCAAGGATCCACCCACAACTATTCTAAATTACAGATTGCTAAATACCAGCTTTATCAACAGAGCTTTCTGACAGATTGCTAACTCCCAGCTTTCTCTACAGAGCTTTGTTAACAGATTGACAAAAGATTGCCAACTACTCATGGAGAACACATCAGGTTGCTCACTCCAAAGAGGAGCTCACATCAGATTGATAACTCCATGGATCCGGCTTGATTCCAGGGTTCCGGCTTAACTCCAAGGATCTGGCTTGTGTCCAGGGTTCCACTTAACTCCAAGGATCCCGCTTGTCTCCAAGGTTCCAGGTAACTCCAAGGATCCGGCTTGACTACAGGTTTCGGCTTGACTGCAGAGTTTGGGTAACTACATGAATCCAGCACAACTCAATGCTTTGCAGGCTATACCGGGCCTGGCTCAGCGCATTGCGGAACAGGATGCCTTGGAAAAACTTACTTCAGCTTTTCATCAGCTACACACACAGAAGGTTCAAAGTACTGCTTCTAACCATGAAAGTCAGTTACAGGAGGTAACTTTAAAGACTGCTGTACCACTGGCGGCTCCAATCCGCTTCTCTGGAGAAATACAGAAGACTCGGGGCTTTTTAAACAAGTGCTGCATGCACTTTACCTTACAACCATCTTTATTTCCTACTGCTCTCTCCAAGACTACCTACATCCTTTCTTACTTGGATGGTAGGGCCTTGTCTTGGGCATCTACCTTGTGGGAGCACAAGGATCCTATTTTGGAGGACATAGAAGTATTTATGGACTTATTTAAATCTGTTTTTGATGATCCTGCTCGAAATTCTGTAGCCAGTTTTGCTTTGGTGGATTTGAAGCAAGGCAACAGATCATTGACTGAATTTGCCATAGAGTTTAAAACTCTTGTGGCAGAACTTTGCTGGGACCCCAAATGTCTCAAGACTCTTTTGCAGATTCCTGGATACCCGTTTGAAAGACGAGCTGGCTGCTCGTGAAACACCTGACTCGCTGGACGAATTAGTAGCCTTGGCTACTCGGATCGATCACCGGCTCCGGGACAAGGTGAAGGAACTCCGGCCTAAGATGTTCTCTGGGTTGAATCAGGCTAGCTCTATACCTGCACCTCGAAAGGTTCCAGTAATTTCTGCTGCTGATAAAGATGAACCAATGCAACTTGGTCGTGGACATTTGACTTCTAAAGAGAGAAGATTTTGGAAGAAGCGCGGCCTCTGCATGTACAGCGGTCAGCCTGGCCATGATGTCTCTACATGCTCCATTCGTCTGGGAAACGGACAGGCCTAAGTCCTGCAGGAGGACTGTTCTTGGGCCTTACTGCATTTTCTCCTCCGCATTCTCTCCCAGTCTTTTTGACCTGCGGACCGGGTTCGGTTCAGACTCCTGCCCAGGTGGACTCAGGGAAAGGAGGCAACTTTTTTCCTCAAAATCTAGTGGAATATCTGAAGAATCCTCTCGCCATTTCAGAAGATCCACTATTGCAATACAACTTGAAGTGGGCTTTGGACGTTTCTCAACACCGCCACTTCTATTGAAGAACGCTATGATGTCCTCAGCAGCCCTTTCCATTGCTGCTGATATTCATACGCCTTCAACGTTCACCGCGGCTCGAAGGTGCTCAACATCAATACCGTATTCACGGGTCCTATAACTTAGAGTATCTCTGTTATGCTCTTTTCCATTCGGAGGATGTGCCTGATGAGCTACAGCACATATAAGACCCGAAGAAGATACTCTTGGTAACTACCCAGTCCGTTTCCGCTGGCTACATCATCAATTTTCATCCAGCTAAATGTACTGGACTGTTTCTTTGAAGTGGTTTTTGGATGTTCTCAACATCGCCACTTCCACTGAAGTTTCAGTGACATCCCCAGCAGCTTAACCACTGCTGAAGATTTCCATAGACTGTGGCTTCAGATCAAGGATATGCTCATTTAAGCAAGTGACCATGCTAAGAATTCCACTTATATCCTTTTGCGCTCCTTGCGCAGGCTCCAGTTTTCAAGCCAGACTAGGTCTGGTTGTCAACCAAGCATCTCTGATCCATCTATTCTCCTTTTGAATTGCTCCTCGCTACGTGGGTCCATTCCCAGTCCTTCATCGTTTTGGCATAGTCACCTACCGTCTGAAGCTACTACCTGGTCAAATTTCCATATCGCATTCTACGTTTCATCTGAAACTGCTCATACTCAGCGTATTGTCTTCAAATTTCAAGATCTACCTGTCATCTATGCAGAAGACGACTTGAGATCAAAATCAAGAGATAATGGATGTTCGTAATAGAGGCAAGATATTTTGAATACCTTCTAAGATGGGAAGGGTTCGGCCCCGAAGTACACACTCGGGAGCCTCAGACCATTATCGTGGATAAGTGATGCTTCGTCGATTCCATCTCGCGCATCTTTCAAACTCAAACATGGTACCCGAAGAGGAGACCACCCTTTGAAGGGGGGTACTGTTGTGTCCATCGCTGTCCGACGTCTCTGCTCTGCCCACCTTACCTCGTTGACGACTTCCTTCGGGGTTGATGGAAGGCTAGCCACTGCAGCGTCTCCAGGCCGTCCTCCTCCGGCGTTCCTGGACCGGCTCGACGCTGCAAGCCACCATGTTGACCAGATGCTTAAATGCGCGCGTGGCCCGACTGATGTACCAGAGTTGGAGCGAACCTCAGGGGCGTCCCCCTGAGATGACATCACCAGCTCCAGATATTTAAGGTCTCAGTTTTCGCTAACAAGACGAGTTAGCAAGGGTTCGCTTCCTCCTGGTCGCTGCGGGTGGGATTCGCCCTCCGCAAACCCAGCTACTCTGCCTCCTAGAACTTCACTAGAGGTATCCGCTCCTTGGGGGCCTCGCTCCTCGAGGGCCCACGTCCCGGACTTGCTCCTGAATACCACTTCTGCTAAGAAGTTATCGCTGCTTACAACATTGTGAGTTTCCATCTATCTCTCAGAGCTTTCCCTGGGTGCAGGTACTCACTCTTCGAGGGCCTAATGTATACCATCTCCTGGGCTGCCTTAAGAGATTATTGTGTGAGTGTTACCATCAAGGACTTGTTCCAGAATCTGCATATATTGCCTACTCACTTTCTTAGTTTCTCTACAGCTCAGCCACCCTGGGATCACTGTTCCAATACCTGAGGGACTACAGCCCAGCCAGGCGCTTCCAGCTCACTACTGCCACCTTTGGTGGTTTAATATATTGCTTCTAAGAAGTCTTTGTTGCTTAACATCAGTGAGTCTGTATCTATCTCTCAGAGCATTCCCTGGAACCAGGAACTCGCTCCTCGAGGGCCTAATGCTTACCAACTCCTAACATAAGAACATAAGAAATTGCCATGCTGGGTCAGACCAAGGGTCTATCAAGCCCAGCATCCTTTTTCCAACAGAGGCCAAAAACCAGGCTACAAGAACCTGGCAATTACCCAAACACTAAGAAGAACCCATGCTACTGATGCAATTAATAGCAGTGGCTATTCCCTAAGTAAACTTGATTAATAGCCATTAATGGACTTCTCCTCCAAGAACTTATCCAATCCTTTTTTGAACCCAGCTACACTAACTGCACTAATCACATCCTCTGGCAACAAATTCCAGAGCTTTATTGTGCGTTGAGTGAAAAAGAATTTTCTCCGATTAGTCTTAAATGTGCTACTTGCTAACTTCATGGAATGTCCCCTAGTCCTTCTATTATTCTAAAGTGTAAATAACCGAGTCACATCTACTCGTTCAAGACCTTTCATGATCTTATGATTTTATTTATGAAATTGTAACCGAACTTTATTGGCACCTGTTAGAATGTACGATATCCTACATTTACTTACCTTAGTCTAAGTGCCTATTTGTAAACCGTTGCGATGGTATATAACTTAGCGACGGTATAGAAAAGTTTTTAAATACATAAATAAATAAATAAATCTTTAAGACCTCTATCATAGCCCCCCTCAACCGTCTCTTCTCCAAGCTGAACAGCCCTAACCTCTTCAGCCTTTCCTCATAGGGGAGCTGTTCCATCCCCTTTATCATTTTGGTTGCCCTTCTCTGTACCTTCTCCATCGCAACTATATCTTTTTTGAGATGCGGCGATCAGAATTGGACACAGTATTCAAGGTGCGATCTCACCATGGAGCGATACAGAGGCATTATGACATTTTCCGTTCTATTAACCATTCGCTTCCTAATAATTCCTAACATTCTATTTGCTTTTTTGAGTGCTGCAGCACACTGAGCCGACGATTTTAAAGTATTATTCACTATGATGCCTAGATCTTTTTCCTGGGTGGTAGCTCCTAATATGGAACCTTACATCGTGTAACTACTGCAAGGGTTATTTTTCCCTATACGCAATGCCTTGCACTTGTCCACATTAAATTTCATCTGCCATTTGGATGCCCAATCTTCCAGTCTTGCAAGGTCCTCCTGTTATGTATCACAGTCTGCTTGTGATTTAACTATTCTGAATAATTTTGTATCATCCGCAAATTTGATAACCTCACTCGTCGTATTCCTTTCCAGATCATTTATATATATATATTGAAAAGCACCGGTCCAAGTACAGATCCCTGAGACACTCCACTGTTTACCCTTTACCACTGACCATTTACTCCTACTTTCTGTTTCCTGTCTTTTAACCAGTTTGTAATCCACGAAAGGACATTGCCTCCTATCCTAAGAGACTATTGTATGAGTGTTACCATCAAGGACTTGTTCCTGAACACCGTATGCTCTGCCTATTCACTTTCTTAGTTTCTCTACTGCTCAGCCACCCTGGGATCGCTGCTCCAAAACCTGAGGGACTACAGTCAGCCTGGCGCTTCCAGCTCACTACTGCCACCTCTGGTGGTTTACTATATTGTCTAATAAAATAACTAGTGTGTGTCTGTCTCCTACACTAAGCCTGACCAGTGGTCCTTCTCGGGATTTCCCCCGAGGGCGTGGTCACCTGCCACTGGTCCAAGGATCCACCCACAACTATTCTAAATAACTACAGATTGCTAAATACCAGCTTTATCAACAAAGCTTTCTGACAGATTGCTAACTCCCAGCTTTCTCTACAGAGCTTTGTTAACAGATTGATAACAGATTGACAACTCCTCACGGAGAACACATCAGATTGCTCACTCCGAAGAGGAGCTCACATCAGCACCGGCAGAAACCCCACAGAAGCCGTCTCCACCTGGAGGATCCTCATGTTTACCTCTTCTAGGGCAAAGTACAACATGAATTTAGGTGGTCCAGTTTTGAATGTGGTGCCAGTGCAAGACAGGAGGGAAGACAGTTTTCTGCTACTCCTTCAGTCAGAAAATCCTGTCAAAAGGGGTAAATTTTTTGGGGGGGGGACTTTGGAGATCCTTAGGGGTCACCTCTATGGAGGGAAGGCTGACATTGTGAGGGTAGTTTGGTGAGGGAGGAAGGAGCTGACATGAGAGGTTTGTCATGTGGGTCAGGGCCCATTTGCTATTGGTTTTTCACTGACAGGTTGGATAGCAATGGAGTACAGAGGCTCCTTTGTTTGAGTGTTAGGAGTGGAGGGAAGGTCATGGCACACAAGCTCCTTGTTAGTTAAACTGGGTGGGGAGCCACAAACCTTGTATTAGCCTTTCTACAATTCCCTGAGGTGGAGTTACATTTCAGTATTACTGGTAGGTTAACGCGAATCACATTTGCAATTCGGGCTAACCTGTTTTAATTATTCATGAGCTGCTTAGCATGCATTTGCTAGGCAACTCACTTGCATCTTTACTATTCAAACATCTGTATTGAAAGAAATACGAACACAAAAAGTGCCATGGGTCAGACCAAAGGTCCACATAGTCCAGCATCCTGTCTCTGACAGTGGCAGATCCCTAAAAGCATTCAAGGTCTTGCTGCTCACTCCCTATGACAAGTGGTGAGTCTCCCTGAGTCACCTACATAATAACTTTTCTTCCATGAACTTGTCCAACCCCTTTTTAAACCCAGCTATGCCATTTGCCTTCACCTTGATTGTGCGTTAAGTGGAAAATATTTTCTCCAATTTGTTTTAAATCTTCTACCTGTTAGTTTCAAGGAGGATCCCCTAATCCTAGAATTATTGAAAAGGGTAAATAGTCATTCCCTATTTACCTGTTCCACCAATGATTTTATAGACCTCTGTCATATCCCTCTTCAATCATCTCTTCTCCAAGCGGAAGACTCCTACCCTGATTAGCTTTTCTTCATAAGGGACTTAGTCCAAGCTCTTAACCATTTCTGTGGCCCTTCTCTGTACCTCTTCTAATTCCACTTTTATCCTTTTGGAGATGGGGGTGACCAGAACTGCACACAATACTCAAGGTGAGGCTGCACTATTGATCTATACAGAGACATTATAATGTTCTGATTTTTTTCAGCCATTTTTACCTCAAATGGATAGATAGACATAAGTAAATTCCACTAACTATACCAAGTAATGTGTACAGTCCTTCCAATTACTTTCTATAACTTTTAGCTTTGCAGCTACCAGAATATTTAACAACCTCCTTTTTAGCCCTGACACTAAATGAGCAACTGCAACACATTTCTACACTATAATGTCTAGTGATGTCTCTCCTGATATTCCCAATATCCTCCAAATCCTTTTCCACACCAACATCCAATATGGCTTAGTCAACTCATGTCCATATTTTTTTGCATTAGGCCATGGCATGTCTGCATTAACACTAACTCAGAAAAATGAAGGGAGTCTGTGTTAACTAATGCAAGCTTTCATTTATATCAAGGCTTGCAGTGGGCAACTCCAGTCCTCAAGGGATCCTTAACTAGAGAAAGAGGCACAGAGGAGGCGAAAAAGATGGGATGGGAGAGAAAGATAAGAGGAATGGAGAGGGGAAATGGAGGGGGGAGGTACAGGGATAGAGAGGGAGGTGCAAGGGGTGGATGAGAGAGCCAGAGGTGCTACATGGAAGGAATGAAGGGGAGAGAGGGGGTACAGGGAATGAAGGAGGGAGAGAGAGGAGGGCATAGGAGATGGAGTAGGGAGAGAGTCAATGGGGCACAGGAGAAGTTGGAGGAAGAGACAGTAGGGGCACATGGGCTAAGGATGAAAAGACAGGAGGGCACAGAAGATGAGGGGAGAGAGAGGGAGCACAGAGCTGGAGAAGGCAGGAAAGGAGACAAGGGAGGGCACAGGAGTCAGGAAGAAGAGAGATGAGGGGTAGTGGGAGGGGAAAGAGACAGTTGAGGCACAAGGAACAGCGGGAAATTGAGGAGACAGGAGCAGTGGACATATTTAGGCAAATTTATGCTAATGTCAGAAAGGGATGGGGAACCCCCTCCTCCCTGTCCTCAAGTGTCCAGTCATGGTCTATGAAAAAGCTGGTAACCCTAATCCACATCCATCCTGAGGGGCAGCACATTCAGATGAGAGGCCTTTTCCTTCCTAAAGTGTTAGTCAAATGCTGCTGCAGCATTTTTCTGAACTTGAAGGGAAGGATAGGGACAGAGGGGCACAGGGATGAAGGGAAAAGAGAGAGAGAGAGAGAAGGACAGCATTGCCAAATGTACACTATTTCAAAATTGTTCAAGCAGATGTACTAATCTGCAAGATATGCTGTGTGTTAGTAGGCTCACTCTGCCAAAGTTTTCTATCCATGCAAATGAGCTGGTTAGAAAATTGTGCACTGGAGCAGCTCAAGGCAATCTGCTGCCTGAGCTGAAGGATGAGATAGTGCCCCCTTACCCCCTTCCCCCCGCCCCAAGACACGGCACCCCCAGAGGGGTGGCAGATTGGCAGATAATGTCATTGATAATATTTCTAGGAAGCTGGCAACCCTGCCACACTCCCAGGAACCCTAAACGGTTCGCAAGTTGCATTACGGTTCGTAATGAGCGAAGTCAATTCGCGCATGGCGAAGAAACTTCGCTATTCGTGAAGTTATGTCGCACAACGCGAAAACGTCATCGCGTTCTGCAAAAACGTCATCGCGTTCTGCGATAATGTTTCCAGTATAAAACCACACTTCCTGCACCATCCCCTTTGAGGGTGTGTTAGCAGTTGGAGGTGTAGGAGAGGAGTGCAGTTTATTGGAGAGGCGATAATCAATATCTGAGTGAGTTGTACTGTTTCTTTGTTGTCCCTTGTGTCCCCCAACCTTGAGTCTTCTGTCATAACTGTTGGAGTGCAAGTGTTGTTTGTTACGTGTGTCTATTTGTGTGGAGGAGCGGAGGAGGAGTGGTGGAGGAGTGGTGGAGTAGTGGAGGAGTGGTGGAGGAGTGGTGGAGGAGGAGTGGTGGAGGAGTGGAGGAGTGTTGAAGGAGTGGTGGAGGAGTGTTGGAGGAGGAGTGTTGGAGGAGTGGAGGAGTGGTGGAGTGTTGGAGGAGTGGTGGGAGAGTAGAGCGGAGGAGGCGTGGAAGAGGATGGAGCGTGAGAGAAGTGGGAAGAGAGGTGAGAAGAGGAGCGAGGATAGTAGAGAGAGGAGGAGTGAGAGGGAGTGGGAGGAGGAGAGGGGTGGAAGGGGACTGAGAAGTAGGAGTCGAAGTAGGGGCTGGGCTAGCAGCAGGGACAGGCAGGAGGGAAGGGATAGGAGGGTGGGGGAGGGGGAGGGGGAAGGGGTTAGTCCGGTAAGAGAGGTGGGAGGAGGGGAAGAAGTCAGAGACACAGGAGAGAGGGGAAGGGATAGGCCAGGGCAGGATGAGTTGGGGGGGATGAAGGGAGGGGAGATGAGAGCGGGATGGAGAGTGAGGGCAGGGAAGACACCCCTCCAGGACTGGAAGTGGAACCCCCTTCACACAGCCAGGCAGCACCACGCCAGAGACTGCGGGCCATTCGCTTCAGCAGCCAGGAGAACGAGCTGCTGATAGCCGGTGTGCTGAAGCACTTTGCCTGCTTGTTTGGAAAAAGAGCAGCGAAGACCAGCAAGGCAGCCAAGGTCAAGCTCTGGAAAGCCATAGGTCACACCATCACCCAGCACAGTGGCATACCACGCACATGGGAGCAAGTATCACACCGATACCGCGATGTAAAGGCCCAGCTGAAAGGGAAATTAGCCACACGGAGGAGATACCAGCAGCAGACAGGTGGAGGGGCACCCTGTCCAACAGTTATTACACCAATGGAGCAGAGGTTGCTGGATCGGCTGGGCCCGGACGTCTTTGAAGGTTTGGAGCCACGGCTGGACACCTCACGAGTCGCGGCAGGTAAGTTCCCATGGTCCATAAAGGCCCACCCACCCAGCAACACAACCCACCTAATGTGTGAAAGACTATGTGTTTTTGCCATTCACATGGAATGACCCAAACACAGTAGTGAATGCCACACAGAAATGGCATTAGATAATCACTCTGTAAACTCACACATGACAAACAGCTGGACAGCTTGTTATGCCATATATACTTATGATGTTTTCTTGTCTCTTCTGTTTCTACAGCTCGCCTTCAGGAATGCCCGGGTCCCAGCCAGGAATTGCCAGGACCCAGCTGGCAAGGGCCATCTGTCAGCCAGCCCATCCCTCTCATGCAGCTTCCCTTACAGCTCGATGCCGAGACACAGGTGGAGCAGGAGGAGCTGATACCCCCACAGGAGTCCCCACCATTCACCGGCCTGAATGTCTCCCTGGACATTGAGACCTTCATCCAGGACACAGGTGCCTGGAGAGGACGAACCAGCAGCCCTACCCACTCCTCAGGCAGTGAGGGGATGCCAGTGCTGAGGCCCCATGGGATATCAACCCCATCTAGCCAGCCCACACCAACATATTCACCAACCCCTGCAGCCCCCCCTGCAGCACCACTTGCACACCCCCCCCTGCAGCACTACTGGCACCACCCCCTGTAGCACACCCTGCAGCACCACAGGAAGCTCCACCGGCAGCAGGACTCGATCAGTCCATGACAGCCTCACAGGGCCTGCGCTTGGAAGCAGAAATGCGATACCTGCGTTGGGTAATGCAGAGACAGAACAGGATCCTGCAGCATGGGATAGGTTCCAGTTCCCAGAATGCGAGCACCATAGCAGCTTCGGTCGCCACCCTGACCAACGTACTGAGCCACATCCTGGAGCGCATGCCCTACCAGCCATCAGAATCCTCATCACAGGCATCAACCCCCCACAGCAGTCCCGGACGTGGACGAGGGCGCAGGGGTCGTCCATCCAAAACAATGCCACCTCCAAGAGGCAAGGGCCCACATGGCAAAGGGCCATAAACTCTATCCCATGCTCAAATAACCCCTTCCCTCCAGTTACTCTGTGTGGGCCCTCCACAGACTCCCTGTCCTGTCTAGATGGAAGGGAACGAATCAATGTGCGCTAACCTCTTCTCATCTGCTCCAAGATGTGGCTGGCTGCTGTGGGGTGTCTCCTCTTCTCATCTGCTCCAAGATGTGGCTGGCTGCTGTGGGGTGTCTCCTCTTCTCATCTGCTCCAAGATGTGGCTGGCTGCTGTGGGGTGTCTCCTCTTCTCATCTGCTCCAAGATGTGGCTGGCTGCTGTGGGGTGTCTCTTCCTGGGTCTCTTGCTCCCATGCTGCTGTGTCTCCACCATTCCATCATTGCTGCAGCTGGACCTTGTGCTTGTTCTCCTGCTGGAACTCTGCTGCTCTGGCTGTCTGGCTGTCCTCTTTCAGTGCACTCTTTCAACATGGACAGTTTGTGCCCTTTGCTGGAACTCTGCTGCTCTGGCTGTCTGGCTGTCCTCTTTCAGTGCACTCTTTCAACATGGACAGTTTGGGCCCTTTGCTGGAACTCTGCTGCTCTGGCTGTCTGGCTGTCCTCTTTCAGTGCACTCTTTCAACATGGACAGTTTGTGCCCTTTGCTGGAACTCTGCTGCACTGGCTGTCTGGCTGTCCTCTTTCAGTGCACTCTTTCAACATGGACAGTTTGTGCCCTTTGCTGGAACTCTGCTGCTCTGGCTGTCTGGCTGTCCTCTTTCAGTGCACTCTTTCAACATGGACAGTTTGGGCCCTTTGCCTTTAATCACATAGTACAGCACCATGGCCTTCTCTGTTAACATCACTACTGTAGCAGGGGTGCCACTTCCAGTTTCTACATGTCCTGTGTGTAACCATGAATCTGCTATATGTCTACACTGCTATGCCTGTATATGTCATTCAGCTGTTTCCATAACTATTATGTGCAGGTTCATAATGACAGTGCTGTTCAGTCAACAGGCATTATTGTAAGATGTGGCATCACATGGCCTTGGCAATTTGTATAACCAAAGACATTGGCGTGTATGTCAGCAGATGAATATTACAATCTGATAATAAAATGCACACACCTTGACAACTGTTCCATCATGTGTCTATGCTCTGCTTGTGGGTCATGATTCTTAAGGGTTGCACATGCTGAACTTAATGATTATGGTGCCTTCAACATCCAGTGTGACATAACTGTGTATGTAGCATGCCAACTATTCATATAGTGTGCAGTCACCTGCTGGCCATTCAAGGCAGTGAGAAAGGACTGTCAAGAACGGTACTCTATACAATGTGTAAGGTTGTAATTGGAAAATACAAGGGTATGTCACAACATATACGTCATGTTGTTGTAAACACAAGTACTGTAGGTAACAGTGAGTGCTAGTAAAAAGCCATGCTGTGTGTGACACAGCATTGCAAGCTTTGTACACTGCCAGACACAGTGTGACAAAGAGGAGGCATACACAAATATATACCTTGCTAGTGATAGTACAAGGCAGTTTTGAGGAGTACAAACATCTATTTAACAGCAAGCCAATGTTCCCGTACATACCGTCTACCCATGGGAGTGTGTCATCTCAATGTTCGTATGACAGTGGAAGTTACAGCACATTAACTGTCTGTTTACGACCCAGTACACAAGGTACATGGCAGCTATGCTGATCCACATGGCTGTACAATATGCCCTTACACTGCATGTAGTACCAGTATCTGTTTCTGTCCAATACATAGCTGTTTACTGACAACCTGCTATGCTATTAGGCTGTAACCTGACATAAAGGTCACAACGTATTCATGTTGACCTTACGTTTAGCAACACTTAAAGCCCATTCCGGTGATATTTTGCAGATCCGCACCACTATTAATAGCAGTGGTCAGTTTACTGCCTTACGTTCCATATTATCCATCATGGTTCTGGCCATCTGCATACAACGTTTCTTTGGAAGTCTGTACAGTAGGTATAAGGGAAGCCTTATTAACCAAATACGTTACTCACCCACAAGGGAGGACAGCACAGGCATGGGAGTCTGAGTGTACAGGTGTTCCTGATACACAGGCCAACACCACTTTGCTACTTGCCACCTCAGCAGATGCTGATCCACACAGTAGTGATGTAGGCCTGGTCTCCATGTCTGGAAAGGCATTTTATACAGTGTAAGAACACTCACGTCAACCACAGCTAACTAGAACACAATGGTGGTATAAGGTATGATATACCATAAACAGATTGTGTAAACAGGACATACAGGTGTCCTCTACAACATTACCTAGGGTACCTGTACCATGACACTGTAAAGGCTCCCTATATCATATGCACCATACAGAGCTGGTGTACGTGGATTATGTGAGAGTGTCTAATATGAGTGGTCCTGTGGTGTATGCTATGGCCATACCCTCACACATACATATGCCCAGCGGCAGCTGTAGGCCAATCACGGTGTGTGGGGTGTCATTGCATGCCCAGTCATACACAAAGAAAGGGAACCAGCCATCTTTCTATCTATATGAATGCTGGGAAGACAGCTAGTACAAATAGTTTGAGTGAATGCTGAAACTAATCATTGTGTACTGACACTCTCCAGCCTGGCCCACATGCTGATAGGCAGGTGCCACCCAGATCATTATCGAAACCGCCATCATGAATAGCTATGGAATGTGAATGATGTAGTGGGCTGGGTGCACATACACCATAAATGATTTGACTACGTACGAACAGTTGTGGACCAACCCTTGCTGTGGTGGTTGGTGCAAGCTCAGGCCATATACCAGATGGTGAGTACCAAATCATTACATAACACTGGTCACGGCCCCATCTGTGCACCTGCATGAACAGCACATTCACCGAGTGCTGTCATAAGTTGTAGACATGGAAGGGTAATATATGAAACCATAGTGACCCTAGTACATACTGGTACAGTGTCTGGGGGCCCTGCCCTATACACACCTTCTGCCATCTTAAAGCACACTAAACTGTAGGTTAGAACAAACCTGCCCCCCCCCCCCATTACCTGCTATACCCTTATGTCCAATACACATACAGGCAGACATGCGTAAAGCAGCAGGGACCGCACACTTCAAGTGTCCGAGTGAGCATGGTCCACTGAGAACTGCGTAACATACGTATCACACACATGTATGTTATGCCAACACCGTACAGAATGCTGTCCATTCACAGACAATTGGTACAACAGTACTCTGTGAATGGCTCGCCTGAACCCATGGATGTAGGGGCTCATAGAAAAGTAACTGTACCTGCTTCTGAACCATCTAACCTCCCGCCTCCACAACAGTAAGTATAGCTACATTCTGAAAGCAGTACACCAACAGCTAATATTCACATCACATTCATGGGTCATTCGCTTACGTGCCACAGACTGCTGTAACATACTGTACAGGGCAGCTTGCCACAATGCCAACATGTAAAGGACGTAATCTACTATCATGTACACCTAACCTCTGTGTTTGGAGTTCACCACCCAAATGAGTATACAGTGCAGCTGCAAAGGGCTGCGGAAACGTTCATGTTCACTTCCCCAAAGGTAGGCTGCTGAAACAGTCATGGATGGGATACGACCAAAGGACAGGTCGAACATCCTACAAATGGTGAAAGGTAACAGCACAAGCACTGCTCACCGTTGCTGCTGTTCACAGATGTCCACACACATGTGGAGGAGCTGACAGTACACCTGATGTACGCCTGCAACGCTTGTGCATTACGTGGTTTGTAGTACAATATGGTTTGTGTGCGGGACTATATGCTGTACAGGGCATCACACATACCACATGGCCTTTACACTTCAGTTTGTGTGCCAGTCCTGTAAATGGTTATCATGAGGGAACAAACTGAAGTGCTGCTTGTTAAAGCAGTATAAGAGCTGAAACAGTGTAAGGAGTCGGGCCGCAGGTAAGGCACCCATATGGAAATTATAGGTGGCTGTCATGTGAAAGACTGCTGATGGGATGGTAAACCCTTGGTGTGCATGATAGGTATATATGGACGTGGTACCTGAGAGAGCAGGATGACTGTAAGTCATCCTGTCATGTGCCTTCACAGTCCAGCAAGTGGATATTCACATGTTCATATGAGGGGACACGTGTCATATTGCATTATACGACCACAGCCAATGGTGTGACCTAGCGACCATGTACACAGTTTAAATCTCTTGGGGAAAGGCCAAAGGCTGGTTTGCAAAAGCTATGCACATTGTGACACTTGACAGTCATATCAGGAAGATGTTCAGCCAGCTTATAAGGAAGGGTGAGAGGGTTCTGCTGTGGGATGTGTGCGGGATTGTGGGCACCCATGGTACACACTTCCAAGGTACATGAAGCAGTGTCACCTGAAGGTGACACACATCCTCACTTTGTACCCCTGTAGACATGTACGGAAGCGGCTGTGTACTTGTATGTACACAGCGAAGTGTTATGCAGATCATCATGCATGTGACAGATTAAAGGTCATGTGAGGATGGCCAGGTTTCAAATTTACCTGGGAATGTCCTTGTACATACACACAGACACGCAAACAATGTTGAACCACTGTGCATGGTGCCTACATATTTGGCCAATTTCGACTGTTAGAAAGCTGTGACATGCACATATCAAGAAGTGTGAGAGCTCCACCCTGCTAGGCACCCCACATGGTTCTAGGTAGGTCAAACACACTGTCTTAACAGACCAGCCTCTTGTACTGTGTCATGCACGCAGACCCGAGGTTGCCTACACCATGTTCACAACTGAAACTTGGCAGCACACCTTTTATTCCAGTGCCAATGCAAGGGTCCCTAATACAGACAGTAATTGAAATAGGGCACATACGTAGGCTTGCACATCATAGCAATGTACTACTTTGGACTGAAAGCGTGGCACTTATTCTTCGGCCAAACCCATCAATGCCATTCCCACACACATTCCATTGGCCCGACCCATCAGGAAAAGTGTGAAGCGATAAGGTTCTGCCGAATCTGTCTGCCAGTCGCTAGGGTCTCCTGGGCTCGGGCATTCACACATGCGGGATCCTGTGGGAGGTCGGGACATATATCCATTGGTATTCCATGATGTACTGCCACATTATGGAACACACAGCACAGTAGGACAATTCTGCCAGCTTTGTCTGGGGCATACATTAAGGCTCCCCCCGTCTTGTCCAAACAGCGAAAGTGGCTTTTAAGAAGGCCAAAGGTGCGTTCAATTACTGTGCGGGTAGCACATAAAGTGTCGTTGTACCTCATCTCTGCAGGCGTATTCGGCATGTGTATGGGGGTCAGAAGCCATGGCCGGCAACCATATCCTAAATCCCCTGCACCAATGACATAAGAAACACATTAGTGTAAGCTAGGTTATAGCCTGATGTGACAGGGTACCCACAATATCCACTTATATAGTGCAAGATAGCCTGGAAGACAGCTAGACCTTAAAGGCTCATTCCTGTTGTGTGACTGCAGTATACTTAGGAGTTGTCACCTATTACGCTACGCAGCTACTATGTCCCTCAGTACAGCATTGCATGTGGGCTAACTGCCCGTTCCAATGCTATACATAGGTGTAGCTGCCACACAACTGCACACACCAACATTACAGCTGTGGGACCTGCAGTGAAAGGATTGACATTGGTAACATTGTTATGGTGATTGTGCATTGCAGGAGTGCAGGCTGTGGTGTGTGGCCGAATGTGGCACAAAAGGCTATCAAGCCCATCCCAGGGGGCCAGTAACATGCAGGGCACAATACTTGCTGTACAGGAGGGCACGTGTACACATATACACTGGCTGCAAAGGGGCAAGATGGCTCGGTATATAATCACACATACAGGGTGTATGCCATCAGTGTGCAGTGTGCAGACATTGGAACGCCATCACAGGACTCATAGGAAAAGGGACATATAGATGCTCCGTAGTAGCAACCTAGATACAGCTTCATATGTCACACAATTACTGACCCCTGTCACCTGAGACCAGCAGCAGGACAGTGAAGAAGGATTTGCTAAAGGCATACATTACGCTTATCACTTGCTCATGACCACTGACACACCATGTATACTGGGTTGCAACACTCAACATGGCCATGGCAAGGCCACAAATGTTTGCCTCAACAATATAATATAGATATAGAATAGAAAAAACATGTCGTCTTTTACCTACAAGCCAAGCATCACCGTATACGCCTGCCTCAAAGTTGTCAAAAAGGCCCGATTGCCTTAGGATGAAGGAATCATGGGTTCCGCCCGGGTACCTGGCCACCGCGTCCAGAATATGCATTCCTGCATCACAAACCATTTGGACATTGAGGGAGTGGAATAGCTTCCTGTTGCGGTAACCTGCCTCCCTTTCACGTGGTGGAATGATGGCCACATGGGTGCAGTCGATAGCTCCAACAACATTGAGGAAGTGTGCCAAGGCATGAAAGGCTCTCTTCAAGTCCCTCAAGTCCTGCCTGTTGCGAGGAAAGTATATGTATCGATGTATGCGGGCCATGACTGCTTCAATGACCTGATCCAGGCAGCGTGAAAATGTGCTCTGAGACATTCCTCCCACAACTCCTACTGTGGTTTGGAAAGAGCCGCTGGCAGTGAAATGGAGTGCAGCCAGCAGCTTGGTCATGCCAGGGATGGCATGGGACCTTGTGGTTGCAGGATCCAGATCAACCCGCATGTCCTCATATAACTCATGTATAGCCTGAGTGCTAAGGCGATACCTGCTCACCACTGTGTCCTCAGGCATGCCGTCCAAGGACGTACGTGGAGGGAATATACGGTCCCTATTTATCCTTGCCTGGGCCCTGGCATGTGGCCTGCCCCGACCAGGCCTGTGACCCTGCGGGAGTGCAGGCTCTGCCTGCACTGCTGGTAACTCCCTGTGCTCTCGTCGATGTGGCCTGGCCTGTTCTTCATGGTGTTCTGCTTCCACATGCTGTGGTCTGCGACGGGACTGGCGAGGCATGTGGTAGCCGTGTATATATACACCTGGCAGTGAGCATATGGTCTCCTGACACCTCACCTACTAAAAACAAGCCTTTTTATTGGTCCAGATACGCTGTGGAGCTGTTTACAGGTTTTATCGCACGCGGTGTACTCTGCGATAAATATCGCGAAACGCGATATCGCATGCAATCTGCCCTTACCGCCAAAAAAAAAGGTGTAGTTATTTTCTGCGTTAAAGGGCTGCGATACTGCCCAAAATCTATCGCAAACTGCGATAGGAGGACCTACTTTACATTGGACCTCCCCCAACTCCTCCCCTATTCCTCCCCTTTTCAAAATTTGCATCGCAATGTGCGGTACGGGCCTTTTCGCATGCGTTAAAGACTTATCGCATGCGAAAACGGGGCTTTTCGCATGCGATAACCCCTTAATGCATGCGAAAACGCCTTACCGCATTTTGAAAAATGACCCCCTTAATTAGTTAGGGGTAGTAACCGCCGCAATAAGCAAGCTACACCCATGCTTATTTGTTTACTCAGACTATGTAATTCAGTCCTTGTTGGTTGTTGTCTGTATATAGATCCACTTTACTTCATTCCCCCTGCTGTTGAAGTAGAGAGTTATGCTGGATATGCATTGAAAGTGAAGTATCAGACTTTCTCCCCTGCCGTTGAAGCAGAGAGCTATGCTGGATATGCATTGAAAGTGAAGTATTAGGCTTATTTGGTTTGGGGTAGTAACTGCCGTAACAAGCAAGCTACTCCCCGCTTTTTTGTGAATGCAAATTTTTTTCCACATTTCCTCTTGCCGTTGAAGCTTAGAGCAATGTTGGAGTCGCATTAACCTTGTGTATGTTTATTGAATAAGGGTATTATCTCCAGGTAGTAGCAGTCATTCCCGCGAGCCACCCACTCTTCATTCACGTCCTCTAGACTTTATGGATCCACAGTGTTTATCCCACGCCCCTTTGAGGTCCTTCACAGTTCTGGTGTTCACCACTTCCTCCGGAAGGGCATTCCAGGCATCCACCACCCTCTCAGTGAAGAAATACTTCCTGACAATGGTTCTGAGTCTTCCTCCCTGGAGCTTCAAATCGTGAGCCCTGGTTCTCCTGATTTTTTTCCCGACGGAAAAGGTTTGTCGTTGTCTTTGGATCATTAAAACTTTTCAAGTATCTGAAAGTCTGTATCATATCACCTCTGCTCCTCCTTTCCTCCAGGGTGTACATATTTAGATTCTTCAATCTCTCCTCATAAGTCATTTGATGAAGACCATCCACCTTTTTGGTCGCCCTTCTGTGGACCACCTCCATCTTGTGTCTGTCTTTTCGGAGATACAGTCTCCAGAACTGAACACAGTACTCCAGGTGAGACATCACCAAGGACCTGTACAAGGGGATAATCACTTCCCTTTTCTTACTCGCTATTCCTCTCTCTATGCAAGTAATTAGAAGTATATGAAAAAATGTTCCTCTTGTGGAACGTTGGTACCTAAAAGGTTAAGTATTTTCTTTACTTTGTGAGTTCTCTCAAATCAAGCATCCTTAGAAAGGGTTGAAATAATTATTTTTTTATCTCTAATAATAAGAACTCCAGTGTCATTTATACATACACGCTAGCAACAGTCAGTCAGTCAGTCTTTATTATTGATTTGGTTTGAGATAGAGTAGCAGGTAAACCACTGTATCCTGAGACATCGTGGTCAAGATTGGGTCTAGTCTGCGCCATTAAGCAGCGTGAACTATTCCTCTATCACAAGCCACCACTTCATTCCTGGATCAGTGCTCTCTACCCAGCGTTCACAAGCAGCGTTCTCAGAAATTATTACCCAGCAATCAAAGATAAGGGCCAGATTTTCTAACCTACGCCCGATTTTTTAACATGCGCGTGCAGCCGTGCGCATGTAATAAAATACGGGGTCGGCATGTGCAAGGGAGTGCACACTTGTGCACCTTGCGTGCGCCGAGCCCTAGGGGAGTCCTGATGGCTTTCCCCGTTCCATCCGAGGCCGCTCTGAAATCGGATGCAAAATCGGAGTGGCCTTGGAGGAAACTTTCCTTTCGCCCCTCCCCACCCTCCCCTCCCTTCCCCTTTCTAACCCGCCCCCCAGCCCTACCTAAATCCCCCTTAACTTTATTATTTAAGTTGTGCCTGCCTGCTGGCGCGCGATCCCCCAGCCTAGCAGGCCTTCGAAGGCCCCTGGCCACGCCCCCGCCTCGGACCGCCCCCGCCCGGGACCACCCCCACCCCTCCCCTTTTTTTGAGCCCCGGGCCATACGCGAGTCCAGGGGCTTGCACGCATCACCGAACCCATGCAAAATAGGCTCGGCGCGCGCAGGAGCAGGTTTTCGGGGTTACGTGCATAATATACGCATGTAACCCTTTGAAAATCCGCCCCTAAGTGCGCACCAACAAACTGTGACACAATTTTGGTAAATTGCCCTAGTGCACACATGGACACAGAAGAGGTCAAAGTCATTGAGTTAAATCAGGTTAAAGATAAAAGTTGTTAATACTTATCTGGAGATTTACAAAATTTCCTAAAGAGCTTGTAATAAGTTAACACAAAGGATCAGATTTCTTGAATTAAAGTTGAAATTCAACATTTGTTCTCATTCGGGTAGATTTTCAAACAGCGCGATTTGGCGTACTTTTGTTGGCGCATCAGGCGCCAACAAAAGTACGCTGGATTTTAGTAGATACGCGCGTAGCCGAGCGTATCCGCTAAAATCCTGGATCGGCGCGCGCAAGGCTACCGATTCCGTATAGCCGGTGCGCGCCGAGCCGCGCAGCCTACCTCCGTTCCCTCCGAGGCCGCTCCGAAATCGGAGCGGCCTCGGAGGGAACTTTCTTTTGCCCTCCCCTCACCTTCCCCTCCCTTCCCCTACCTAACCCACCCCCCCGGCCCTGTCTGAACCCCCCCCCTTACCTTTGTCGGGGGATTTACGCCTCCCAGAGGGAGACATAAATCCCCACGTGCCAGCGGGCCGCTAGCGCACCGGGACGCGACCTGGGGGCGGGTCCGGAGGGCGTGGCCACGCCCCTGGACCGCCCCGGGCCGTAACCACGCCCCCGGACCCGCCCCCAAAACGCTACGTCCCGCCCCGAAAACGCCGCGCAGATCGGGTCCGCCCCCCCGACACGCCCCCTCGGAAAACCCCGGGACTTACGCGAGTCCCGGGGCTCTGCGCGCACCGGTAGGCCTATGTAAAATAGGCGCACCGGCTCGCAGGGCTCTTAAAATACGCCCCATTAAGAAGTAATCTTTGTACAGGAACCAGTTTCTATTCCAAACTGTGTTGAGAGTCTCATATGAAAAATTGCTTTTGTACATCAGAAGTAAATTATTTCTCATTGAAATTATTGACATTATTGAAAGGTTTGTTTGTTAAATAATTATACTAGAGGTGACGAACCTAGAAAATTATCCATTTCCCAGCAAAATAAAATCCTTTAATTTAATTATAAAAGTGCTTCTGAAATCATTTTTATATTTTGATTTATTTTCTGGTGAAGACACTCTGGGTGTGCAGACTATCTCCATACCATCTTTAAAAGCAGAAACCCCAATTGCCTTACCATCTAGCTACCTTCGTGACAGTGCCCGAGATAGTTTGGTGCCCCAGGGTGTTTATACTAAGAAAGGTTTTTTAAATCCCGACTTTCCATACCTGGGAACTTTTGATTTCCAGTCATCCTGAAATTGCCCTGGATTAGTATGGGTGGGTGGAGGACAAGTAGGAGGATTTTCCTCCTCTTATATACACATGTTCATTCTCTCTCTCTTACGCACACACAGATGCTCTCACACATGCTCTTTCACACACTCACAGATACTCATCCTTTCACTCACAGATGCTTTCTCACACACACACATATGCGTGCTCTCACACACAGATGCTTTTATATGCTCTTCCACACATATATGCATGCTTTCACATGTTCTTTCAGAAATATACATGCTCATACATTCTCTTTCATACACATATATAGATGCTGTCATATATGTATGCTCACACACAGATGCCTCACATAATGCTTTTTCACACATGCTCACACGTTTTGACACATATATGCTCACACACATGCTTTTTCACACACATACACAGCTCTCACACATATACACATGCTCTCTCACAAAAACAACACACACAAACACATACTCTCTCTCTCTCTTTCTACCTCACTCAAATTTTACCTTTCAGCAGTGGGCCAATGAGCTCAGCAGGCATCTGGCGGCCTCATGGCAGTGTTGCCAACCTCGCATATTTCCTGCAAGTTTGGGCTTTTTTTTTCTAGTGATTTGCCTTTTTTTTTTTTCAGTTCATAGGTTGCTTCTTATTGGGCATTTTTTCCTGCCAATTGCGTTTATTGGGCTTGGTGGGCGGGAGCCTGATGTTGCTGTGATTGGCTGCTGCTGCTGATGAGGCCTGTCCATAGCCGGCCCACCCAAAATTATTGCAGCAGCGTTGCCAGCCAAAGCTGCAAGGCTCACAGCAGCTTGCTCTTTAATGCAGACTCCCGCATGGCAAGCAACAGTATCTGTGACCAAGGAAGCTTTTATGCAGCACAGCAGACCTGAATGCTGAAGGGAGTGTAGCACTCAGCTGGCTACAGTCAAAGAAGAGGTATCAAGAGGGGAGGAATGAGTGAGGGGACTGGAGTCGTGCTTGGAGGGGGTGGGGAGGGGGGAATGAGTGTGAGGGGCTGGTATTTTTTTATTTGTTCTACACCATTTTTTATTTCATCTAATTATGGGTTTTTTTGTATTTCTTCTCTCTGCAGAAAATCACCTTTGTAAGAAAGCCTGTCCATACCTGCTGATTACAAGTAAAAAATAATGTGACATGGAAACCTATAATGGTTCTTTTTTTATTTGTTCTACACCACTTTTGATTTCATCTAATTTTTTTTCTCACGTGTTTTGGGCTTGTTTTGTGGAAAATAGCGCTTGTTCTTTCATGATAACCTAGCAACCCTGCCTCATTGAGCTGCCTCCACTTTTCACTGGCAGCAGGTTGGACTCCGCTCACAGCCTGCCGGCATACCCGGGAACTTTTGATTTGTAGTCACCCTGAGATTGTTGTGGATTGGAGGGGGAGAGGCAAGGGGACTGGGGAGGATAGGACACACACACACACGCTCATTCTCACACACTTACACATACATGCTCTCACGCACATACCCACTCATATTTTTCTCTTCCACACATACAAACCCACTTAACTTACTCTTTAATGCTTCCACATACACATGCCCATTCATACACTTACTCCCTCTTACAAATATTTCCAAACATACAAACAATAACGTTCATATCTCTGTCGTGTGGCCTACAGGACTGCTCTATCTTCCTGCTATGCGGTCGCTTCCAGCTCAGCGTGCATTGACACGGCCCCTGCTCCTTCTTTAGGCGAGGGCCCACTGATGCGTTGCTCTGATCCTTAGCTCACCCAATGCTCTCCTTGCTCCTTCTGGTACAGGCCTGAAGCTCCAACTTCTTTCCATTCGCGCAGATACTGCTGACTTCCTCACCTGGGCCCACGCAGGAGCTCTGAGCAGCAGCAACACTCGAACCCGGAGTTTTGACCTAGAGACCTAGCAATTCCTTTGGAATTATGGAGTTTCTGGATCAAATCCATAGAGTTTCCACATATGCCAGCTCCTGAAAGGTTGGGCTCTGCCGGTGTCCAACCTGGCCTTCTCCAGTCTTTGGCCACCACTGGCCTGCTGGGCCTCTTTCGTTCTTTGCTGCCGGCAGATTAGACTCCGCCAGCGGCACACTGGTGGCCCATGGGGACTCCTCTTTTTTTTGTCCTCATGGGCGCATCATTTTCCTGCGCCGTCGCAAGGCTCTTTTTCTGGCCTGCAGGAGTTGGGAACCCCGCGGGCATATCAGTAAATTTGGTGGCAAGGTGAGGCAACCATAGGAGTGTTTTGGGGGCATTTTTTGCTGCTCCAAAATTTTGCCGCTTGAGGCAGCCGCCTCACCCTGCCTCATTATAGAACCGCTCCTGTGTATACAAACATATGCTCCCGGGACAGCCGAAAAAAAGATCCCTACACCTCACTGAGTTGAGGCCATCTGTTTTGTGAAAAACACCCCATGAAAGGTGGGGGGGGGGGGGGGGGAGGGGGCACTACTGCTGAGCTGCTATTCAAGAATTCAGATATGTGCGGTATTTGAGTTTAGTTGATTATTGATTCTGTAAGTTTTGGATTATTTTTGATAGGGGAGGAAATTTTAGAGGAGTGGGTGATTTTCATGTCTGAGGTTACTGTACACCACTTTGGATGTCTTCATGTGCCAACTTTCACTGAATTCCAAGTTCATGAGTACAGTGCATGGCAGCAGCTCATTAACAACGAATTTTAGTAAACTTTTGCACACAGTGGACTGACTACATGTGAAAGTTTACTATTTGAAACGGAGAAAAGTACAAAGTGATTTCGTAAATAGAGCTTCACACAACGACAACATTTTTTGCATATTTAGGGGGCATTTTACACTCTTTTCCTGCCGAGCCGCCTTTTGTGAAATCACTTCATGCTTTAGTACAATGGCCTCTGAGTCTCATTTCAGCATGTAGCTTGCTGAATTTGCAGCAGCTTTCCATTGCATTCATCTGAGGTTTATTTATAGGGCAAAACAATCTGCAGAAGCAAGAGAGGGAAGCACATGCTACTGGCACCATAATCTCCTACTGAAGGGAACCATTGGGCCCTGAATAGCAAGTATTTTCTCCACATAAAATGGGGGCACAGTATTTTAGTACAGTGAACCTACAGTGTCTGTGATCAATTAAATCACCATTAAATACATCTCTGTGTCAGATGTATTGGATCATTAAATCTAATATAAAATGTTTAAAATGGGCAATAACTGTAATTTCACTGCACTGTTATGCTAATGCCACCTGATTGGAGCTAATGTAAAAATACAGTTCCCCTTTACAGTAACACAATCTTGTCTTAGTGGACACAGTAACGTTATTTTTTGGTTTTTTTTTTAAATGACCATTATAAAGGAGAGATCAAAAAATATATATTTTTAAATTTGTCTTGTTCTCTTTCAAAGTTAATTTCCAAATTAATTTTTTAATTCTTCCTACTGCACTTTTTCAATAAACCTTTGATCACAATTAATCCCTGTTTTATTCCTTGTACTTTCAATGATCCAGCTACTAAGAACTGCATCTTCCCCTAACAGCTTAGCAACAGCTTCTTCAGGGGATCAACCCCTCAATAGCACTCCTCCTTCTCCTACATGGCCCCATGGGAAAGTTAAGGGCTTCTTTTGCAGATATCACACTGAGCTGAACTGCGCTGCAGCCCGGCCTCTATTCCATATTCAAATGGCAGTTTTGCCTTCCAGCATAGGCCTGTAACAATAAGCATTCTTTCATAAGAGACACATGCAGCATTGGTCTTCATTCTCTGAAATCTGGGAAGGGGGATGATTTTTGACTCCAGCTCTGTAGTAGGTATTGCGAGACATGGATTTACACTCTTATGAATTTAAAATATTCTAATTGCTGTTGCCTGATGCAAGTAGTAGCATATTCATAAATCCACAAGGATGGAGGACTACTTAACCAAGTAGAATTGACAGCAATGAGCTATACCTGTCCCATTAGGCACTTCCTCCCTCTCTTCTGCTCCAAATGCAATTCAGGTGATGAGTAGGTAGCTCTCTTGTTTCATCTGTTGCCATTCCTTTTGCAAAAATGTACCATCTGATTATATCTGACAGCTGAATTGACTGCTAACAGCCTTGTTGAGACTTTCCTGTCACTTTAGAAATATTATTGTTAGGATTTCTATTTGATGGCTAGTAAAGTTTACTTGAGAGTAGAGCAATCTTTTTCTGCTAAATAGAAATTTATAGGCGAATAAAGAGAAAGAGTCAAAAGAATAGGGTAGGAAATTGTGAAAAGTGTAGTATACCTGTGGCATTGACAACCGACTTTATGAAGGTTTTGCAAGATTATTTCTGCGTGATTAGCTATTTTATGCTTGATTTTTATTTCTAGAATAAACACACACTAATTTAATCAGTTGTATTGGGGATTCCTGAAGGTTAAGAAACCAGAAGGCATAGCTATTCTTATGGGGCCAAAAGAAAAATATGTTAGTTCCCATTTATCTATCCACAAAGCAAGTTGGGAAGAAAACATTATTTAGGGTTTGATTCACTTAAGGCTTTTCTTTCAGTCTCTATGGGAAAAAAATAAAAACCTTGATGACTCCCTTAATGTTATGATTTATTAATCATGGTTAGTTAATGATTAAATGCTTTTACCCAAAGCATCATGTATGATATGCTTAAAAAAAAAAAAAGGTAACAAAGGATGAAAAGAAAAACAATAAAGATCAGTAAAATAGAGATAGGTCCTTAGGAGATAATGGAAAAAACGAAGGGGTAGATTTTAAAAAAGCGCGCCTTTGCGTACTTTTGTTGGCGCATCAGGGGCAAGCAAAAGTACGCTGGATTTTAGTAGATACGCGCGTAGCCACGCGTATCCACTAAAATCCTGGATCGGCACGCGCAAGGCTGCCGATTTCGTGTAGCCGGCGCGCGCCGAGCCGCACAGCCTGCCGCCATTCCCTCCAAGGCCGCTCCAAAATCGGAGCGGCCTTGGAGGGAACTCGCTTTCGCCCTCCCCTCACCTTCCCCTCCCTTCCTCTATCTAACCCACCCCCCCTACCCTATCTAGACCCCCCCCCCTACCTTTGTCGGGGGATTTACGCCTCCCGGAGGGAGAAGTAAATCCCCGCGCGCCAGCGGGCCGCTAGCGCGCCAAGACGCGACCTGGGAGTGGTTCCGGAGGGCGCGGCCACGCCCCCGGGCCGCCCCGGGCCGAAACCACACCCCCAGGCCCACCCCCGAAACACCGCGTCCCGCCCCCAAAACGCTGCGCCGATCCAACACGCCCCCCTTGAAAAACCCCGGGACTTACGCGAGTCCCGGGGTCTGCGCGCGCCGGTAGGCCTATGGAACATAGGCGCACCGGCACGCAAGGCCCTGCTCGCATTAATCCGGGCGGATTTACGCGAGCAGGGCTTTTAAAATCCGCCCCTAAGGGAAGAATTACTGTGCACAGAAAATGGCAACTTCATCTACCACAAGGGGTGCAAAACATTAAGATGCAACAGTATCCAAATAAGAGAATGGCTTAGCAAGGAACAGAGAAGCCTGAGAGCAAAGAGATTGCACAAAGGTAGGAGGGAATGCCAGGAAGCAGGAGAGTAGTCCATAATCATCCTTTGCCATTGACCTTGACCAAGTCAGTTTTTCACCTTGTGCCTCGGCGGCACCCTGGTTGGAAACAGCATATTAATGCCTGCATAAACAGAGGTGTACACGGTGAGAATGGATTTCAGATGTAGGGTTCAAGGTCATGATAGCACATGTCAAGAAAATTGAGTTTCTATTTGAGAATGATTTAACTAAAGCTTATGTTCCAGGCAATATTTTTAGCATTAGCTGCTGTCTTCTGAACTTGACCTGCAAACTGCAGCATAACCAACAGCACGCAGACAAAAGCAGTGCCTGGGAATGATTTGTATAGTCTGGGATGTTGTGTGGTCTTTCTTCTGTTCAGTTCTCAGAAAAAGCCAAGGTGAAGATGTCACACTGCCAGGACAGTAGTTGGCAGCATGTGTTTGCCTTATGATGATTTACAGAGCAGGAACTCACCTACACTGCTGGAATGAAAAAACAGTTTTGACACTGGCATTATTTGTCTCAGTTATTAAAGTAATATATTTGTAGCAAGGCATCATCAAACAAATTGTTGTACAAGAAAAAGAGAAAAAAAAAAGAAATAAAATATACAGAGTTATCCAAAAACAAGCAAGTACAGAGGGTAGCCTGGTCCCTCGCCAAATGTCTTATAATCTGTGTAATATGGACTAGTTAGGGAAAAGATCATTTTTCTTTTGCAAGAAAAAAAAATATTGGAATAAGACTGCCAGATAGGCAATAGATAATGCACTTTTGCAGATACAGTACACTTAATAGATATATAAGCATTGAAAAATGTCTACTAAAGTTTTTAATGCTCTCAATGCTAGGAGCAACTGGAGCTGAATGATATTAAAGTCTAGGCCAACAAATTGCATGAATAAAATCCCCAAAGTAACAAAATAAATAATGACAGATAAAGAGCAATTAGTCCATTCAGTTTGCCCAGTGGAAATGCTTGTTCTCTGATTCTTTGAGGAGAGAGCACACAAATTCCCATACTTAACATAAGAACATAAGAAAATGCCATACTGGGTCAGACCAAGGGTCCATCAAGCTCAGCATCCTGTTTCCAACAGTGGCCAATCCAGGCCATAAGAACCTGGAAGGTACCCAAAAACTAAGTCTATTCCATGTTACCATTACTAATGGCAGTGGCTATTCTCTAAGTGAACTTAATAGAAGGTAATGGATTTCTCCTCCAAGAACTTATCCAATCCTTTTTTAAATACAGCTATACTAACTGCACTAACCACATCCTCTGGCAACAAATTCCAGAGTTTAATTGTGCATTGAGTAAAAAAGAACTTTCTCTGATTAGTTTTAAAAGTGCCCCATGCTAACTTCATGGAGTGCCCCCTAGTCTTTCTACTATCCGAAAGAGTAAATACCCGATTCACATCTACCCGTTCTAGACCTCTCATGATTTTAAACACCTCTATCATATCCCCCCTCAGCCGTCTCTTCTCTAAGCTGAACAGCCCTAACCTCTTTAGTCTTTCCTCATAGGGGAGCTGTTCCATTCCCTTTATCTTTTTGGTAGCCCTTCTCTGTACCTTCTCCATCATAGGTTGCCCTTCTCTGTACCTTCTCTGTACCTTCTCCATCTTTTTGAGATGCGGTGACCAGAATTGTACACAGTATTCAAGGTGCGGTCTCACCATGGATCAATACAGAGGCATTATGACATTTTCCATTTTATTCACCATTCCCTTTCAAATAATTCCCAGCATTCTGTTTGCTTTTTTGACTGCCACAGCACACTGAACCGACGATTTAAATGTGTTATCCACTATGCCGCCTAGATCTCTTTCTTGGGTTGTAGCACCTAATATGGAACCCAACATTGTGTAATTATAGCATGGGTTATTTTTCCCTATATGCATCACCTTGCACTTATCCACATTAAATTTCATCTGCCATTTCAATGCCCAATTTTCCAATCTCATAAGGTCTTCCTGCAATTTATCACAATCTGCTTGTGATTTAACTACTCTGAACAATTTTGTGTCATCTGCAAATTTGATTATCTCACTTGTCGTATTTCTTTCCAGATCATTTATAAATATATTGAAAAGTACGGGGCCCAATACAGATCCCTGAGTCACTCCACTGTCCACTCCCTTCCACTGAGAAAATTGTCCATTTAATCCTACTCTCTGTTTCCTGTCTTTTAGCCAGTTTGCAATCCACGAAAGGACATTGCCACCTATCCCATGACTTTTTACTTTTCCTAGAAGCCTCTCATGAGGAACTTTCTCAAACGCCTTCTGAAAATCCAAGTATACTACATCTACCGGTTCACCTTTATCCACATGTTTATTAACTCCTTCAAAAAAGTGAAGCAGATTTGTGAGGCAAGACTTGCCCTGGGTATAGCCATGCTGACTTTGTTCCATTAAACCATGTCTTTCTATATGTTCTGTGATTTTGATGTTTAGAACACTTTCCACTATTTTTCCTGGCACTGAAGTCAGGCTAACCGGTCTGTAGTTTCCCGGATCGCCCCTGGAGCCTTTTTTAAATATTGGGGTTACATTTGCTATCCTCCAGTCTTCAGGTACAATGGATGATTTTAATGATAGGTTACAAATTTTTACTAATAGGTCAGAACTCTGGGGTATACCATCCGGTCCAGGTGATTTACTACTCTTCAGTTTGTCAATCAGGCCCACCACATCTTCTAGGTTCATCTTCTCTGCTTCCTTTTACACAGCTTCTCAATCCTATTCCTACCATTGACCTCTATATCTGTACCAAGCATGTTTAAATTCTCTGACAGTGCTACCATCACCGCCTCCACTTGTAGGCTATTCTAGGCCTTATCTTCTGCTTCGATTCTTACAAAAGCCAACACTCAGACCCCCACTCCCATGTCTTTACCAGCAAGTTTTAGAATACACCAGTACAGCTACCAAAACTAGCGAGGCTGTTGTCCAAAAATTTGGCTATCCCATGCTACTTGATGTTAGGGTTCTATCTTCATGCAGGTTACCCTAGCCTTCTTGTGGGATGATACAATAATATCACCACTATCTGTCCATTAGCTTACATTCTTCCCTCTTTGACTCAAATGTCTGAGTAAACACTCACGTCCCTTGTCTCATTTCTTCAACCTTTTAAAATTGCACTCTGTGTTTGCCTCAAGAATTTTTAATTTCTGGTAAGAGGGTAATCCAAGCATTTACCTCCTTCTCAGTAAAGAAGTATTTTTACATGCTTTCTCTAAACCTACCTCTCCACAACAGATCATGACCCCTTCTCCTTGAATTTTCTTTTGCATTCAAAATTTCAGCTTCATATACTGAATCAAATATTTGAAAGATTCTATCGCCCCATCCCTTGTGCATTTTGAGTATATTAAGCCTCTCCTTGCAGAATTTGTTTTGCTGGTCCTGCATCATTTTACCAGTTACATCCTCTCAATGTCCTTACAAAGATATGGGTCCCTACAACTGAACACAGCACTCAAGATGGATTCTCACTACTGACCTAGAACTACTTTATCCTGCTGATGATAACTCTACTTATGCAAGTAAGCACAGTGTTAGTTCTCTCTATTGTTACAGTGACTGGCTACCTTCAAGTTATCTGAGATGACTACACCTAGACCTCTTTCTTGTTTGACAGTTTCTAGTCTTTATCCTTTTTGGGTAGGTAGTTGCTTCCTTCTAATTGTTCTTCCAGCTCAATCAAAACTACTTCTGGGTTTCTGGCACCATGATCCTATATTTACCAATACCTGGGAATTTTCCCCCTATTTTTAATAGACCCGCTCTCTACTGTTCCTAATCTGTTCATTGCAGCAATGGTCCTAAGCTTGAGAGCCATGCACCAGTGCTCCTTTCAGAACTCCATATCATGAACTCTGAACACAAGAACATGCCATACTGGGTCAGACCAAAGGTCCATCAAGCCCAGCATCCTGTTTCCAACAGTGGCCAATCCATTGGGCCGACCCTGGATTTTATAACATGCGTGCAGCAGCGAGCGCATGTTATAAAATTGTGTGGACTTTTGTGCGCTCCAGGTAGCGTGCACAAATGTACCCCGCGCGTGCTCCTTTAAAAATCTGCCCCTCTGTGAACTTAATTAATAGCAGTTAATGGACTTCTCCTCCAAGAACTAATCCAAACCTTTTTTAAACCCAGCTGCACTAACTGCACTAACCACATCCTCAGGCAACAAATTCCAGAGCTTAATTGTGTGTTGAGTGAAAAAGAATTTTCTCCAATTAGTTTTGAATGTGCTACTTGCTAACTTCATGGAGTGCCCCCTAGTCTATTATCCGAAAGTGTAAATAACTGATTCACATCTACCCATTCTACACCTCTCATGATTTTAAAGACCTCTATCATATTCCCCCTCAGCCATCTCTTCTCCAAGCTGAACAGCCCTAACCTCTTTAGCCTTTCCTCATAGGGGAGCTGTTCCATCCCCTTTATCATTTTGGTGCCCTTCTCTGTACCTTTTCCAGTGCAACTATATCTTTTTTGAGATGTGGTGACCAGAATTCAAAAAAATGAATCAGATTTGTGAGGCAAGACTTCCTTTGGGTAAATCCATGTTGACTGTGTTCCATTAAACCATGTCTTTCTATATGCTCTGTGATTTTGATCTTTAGAATAAGTTTCCACTATTTTTCCTGGCACTGAAGTCAGGCTCACCAGTGTATAGTTTCCTGGATCACCCCTGGAGCCTTTTTTAAATATTGGAGTTACATTGGCCACCCTCCAGTCTTCAGGTACAATGGATGATTTTAATGATAAGTAACAAATTTTAACTAATAGATCTGAAATTTCATTTTTTAGTTCCTTCAGAACCCTGGGATGCATACTATCCGGTCCAGGTGATTTGCTACTCTTTAGTTTGTCAATCTGGCCTACTGCATCTTCCATGTTCAGTTCATCTGACTCATCATCCTTGAAAACCATCTCCAGAACCGGTATCTCCCCAACATCCTCATTAGTAAACACATTCATTTAGTTTTTCTGCAATGGCCTTATCTTCCCTAAGAGTCCCTTTAACCCCTTGGTCATCTAATGGTCCAACGGACTCCCTCACAGGTCTCTTGCTTCAAATATATTTTAGAAAGTTTTTATTATGAGTTTTTGCCTCTACGGTCAACTTCATTTCAAATTCTCTCTTAGCCTGCTTTATCAATGTTTTACACTTAACTTGACAATCAATGCTTATGCTTTCTCCTATTTATTTCAGATGGATCCTTCTTCAAATTTTTGAAGGATGTTTTTTTGGCTAAAATAGCCTCTTTCACCTCACTTTTTAACCATGCCAGTAATTGTTTTGCATTCTTTCCACCTTTCTTAATGCATTTGATACATCTGGGCTGTGCTTCTAAGATTGTATTTTTAAACAATGTCCATGCCTGTTGTACACTTTTAACCTCTGCAGCTCCACCTTTCAGTTTTTTTCTAACGATTTTCCTCATTTTATCAAAGTTTCCCTTTTGAAAATTTAGTATTAAAGCTTTAGATTTACATATTGTTCCTTTTCCAGTCATTAGTTGAAATTTGATTATGTTATGACCACTATTGCCAAGTGGCCCCACCACTGTTACCTCTCTCACCTAACCCTACATTCCACTAAGAATTAAATCTAAAATTGCTCCCTCTTTTGTTAGTTCCTGAATCAATTGCTCCATGAAGCATTCATTCATTCCATCCAGGATCTTTATGTCTCTTTCATGTCCTGATGTTACATTTACCCAGTCAATATTCGGGTAATTGAAATCTCCCATTAATGCTGTACTGCCAAATTGGTTAGCTTCCCTGATTTCTTAGCATTTCATCATCTGTCTGACCATTTTGGCCAAGTGGACATTAGTGTACTTCTATCACTATATTCTTAACCATGGGATTTCTACCCATATAGATAGAACCTTTAACAATGACTATGACTCCTTTTCCCAAAGGGGCTATGAACACTGCCTTTGCAGAATCCCCAGACCCAGCTGCCCTGAGGTTTAGAAAACCTGCTCCGGGAATTAAATCACAGACCCACCACATTTCAGTAATGGCCTTTGCAACATCACCACTCCTGGCCGACCTGGGATGCACAAGGCTTGATTCAGGAATCAAACCAGGGATTCCCTGCATGGTAGTGCTGCACAATGCCAATGAGCCACTGGGCCAACAAAATCCTTGTACTTCTAATTAATATGTCGCTAATATATTTTTGTATCTGAAATGCATGATTTTATACTTTTTAGCACTGAAGCTCATTTTCTAATCCCATGACCATTCTTCCATTTTTGAGTCTTCTTTCATTTTTTTTTCAATTCTTCCAGTATATCTACTCTTACAGATTTTTGTCATCTAGGAACAAGCATAATTTTCCCCTGCTAAAGTTCCTTAGCAGTGATGCTAACAAAGAACTTGGAAAAAAAAAGTTTCCAGTATTGAGCCCTACAACACTCTGTTATTATTTGTGATAATTGTGGGTGGATCCTTGGAACGGTGGCAGATGACCACGCCCATGGGGGAAGATCCCGAGAGGGGCCACTGGTCAGGCTCAGAGTTGGGAGACAGACACACACTAGATTTTTTATTAAACTGTATAGTGAACCACCAGAGGTGGCAGTAGTGAGCTGGAAGAGCCCGGCTGGGCTGTAGTCCCTCAGGCACTGGAACAGCGATCCTGGATAACTGAGCTGTAGAGAAACTGAATATAGTGAGTAGGTAGTATATGCAGAGTTCAGGAACAGAACCATAATGTTAACACTCACAGAATAGTCTCTTGAAGCAGCCCAGAGGCTGGAATGAAGTAGGCCCTCGAGGAGCGAGTACCTGGTTCAGGGAAAGCTCTGAGAGAGAGATAGTAACTCACTGGTGGTGTAGGCAGCAGTGACTTCCTGGCAGAAGTAGTATTCGGTAGCAGGTCCGGGAACGTGGGCCCTCGAGAAGCGAGTGTTGTGAAATTGCTAGGGAGTTAGAAATCTGTTATGAAATTGCTAGGGACTAGTAATCTGTTGTATATCTGCTGCTCGAGTCAGCAATCTGTATGGAGAAGATGCTTGATGGGGGGAACAATCAGATAGGAGGAGCAATCTGTAGAGTCTCAGATATCATCATGCTAAGGAGTAGCAATCTGTAATGAATCTGATATAGTTGTGGGTGGATCCCTGGCCCGATGGCAGATGACCACGCTCTCGGGAGGATACCCCAAGAGGGACCACCAGCTAGGCTGAAATATGGAGACTGACACACATTAGTTCTTTTATTAAACAAGTTATTAGAAACCACCAGAGGTGCCAGTAGTGAGCTGATATGCCCAGCAGGGCTGTAGTCCTTCAGGTACTGGAACAACAATCCCAGGATGGCTGAGCTGTTGAGAAACTGCAGAAAGGGAGTAGGCAGGGTAGGCAAAGTTCATGAATAGAACTAGATGACAAAACTCACGTAAGGTCTCAAGTAAGCTCAGGAGCTGGAAAGGATTAGGCCCTCGAGGAGCGAGTACCTGGTTCCAGGGAAAGCTCTGAGAGAGCATGGTAACTCACAGTTGTTTGTAGCAGTGATAGCTTCCAGGCAGTAGAGAATCTTCAGAATGTTCAGGAACATGGGCCCTCGAGGAGCGAGTACCAGTTCCTATCTGTAATCTGAAAATAAAGAAAAAAGCGAGGCACCGAGGAGCGGGTACCTCCTGTAAGTCCGAGGAGGCAGAGTAGCTTGGGAGGTGTAGCCGAACCAATTCCCTTACCCTTGCTAACTCGATTTGTTAGCGTTTTCAAAGACCTTTAAATATTGGAAGCAGATGACGTCATCTCAGGGGGAACGCCCCTGAGGTTCGCGCCCTTGCTGGTACAAGAGTCGGGGCGCACGCCCTAGGCATCAGGACAAGATGGCAGAGTTGCAGTGTCGAGCCGGTCCAGGGACACCAGAGGGAGATGGCATGGAGACGCTGTGGTAGCCAGCCGTCCATCAGACCCGGAGGGAGTCGCCACAGAGGTAAGGAGGGCAGAATAAGGGCGCTGAGCAGCGATGGACGCAACAGTACCCCCCTTCAAAGGGCGATCTCCTCTTCGGGTACCAGGCTTAAGTTTGGAAGGATGCGCGAGGTGGAACTGATGAGCATCTCTTTGTCCAAAATATTGGTCTGAGGCTCCCAAGTGATTAATTCAGGGCAGAAGCCTTCCCAAATGAGAAGGTATTCAAAAGTCTTGCCTCTGTTATGAACATCCAGAATCTCTTTGATCTAGATTTCTAATTCATCTTCTGCAACGATGACAGATGGATCTTGAGATATGGAAGAATCTTGCAGAGAGTTATTGATGATATCAGCAGCAATGGATGGGGCTGCTATGGACAACACTAAGGTTTAAAGAACAAAATGGCTGCCGTGAGCGAAAGCCACGCTTACAGAGCTCTCCCGACTCGTCGAAAATTTTACCTGCTATCCGAACATGCCACACACAAAAAGAAAGGGTAAGGTGAGGGAAGGATCCTCGACTCCCCAGACGCATTCTCTACAGCAGACAATAAGAGATTTCTTTACCACAGCGGGAAATGCTCCGTGAGAGCCGGCTGTAGCGTCTGAGGGGGAGCAGGCTCTGGCGCTGCTTGGTGAAATATCTCTCAGCCCCAGAGCACCGGCAACTCCTTCTCCTCCTGTCTACTCTAGCCCACTGGGCCTGACCCTAAACCACGGACGGATGTCGTTTGTTGGGGAAGTGGCTGCGAGGGGGATCCAGCTGTTTGTCCGGTGGGGCAATCCCAGAGCGGAGATATGTTAACCGCTCTGTGTGAGACTAATATTGGAGGACTAAGTAGCGCTGATGGAGTTTTTCCAGCGGGGCCTACACAAGAAAGGAGTCAGAAGGAACACCCCAAGTAACCCATGGATCAACAAAAAGGTTTGCCTTTAAAGTTACTTGAAAAACCTTTAGTAGTGACTCTGGAGACAGTATGGAGTGCATTAACTTTGCTGGAAAATGCTATTTTGTCTTTAACTACTGTGATAAAAGACTCACAAACACAACTAAATACCGTGAATCCGGTGGTGGTGAATCATTCAAATAAGATCCAGGAAATGGATTCGCAAATTCAACAGATTAAATCTGTGCAAGCTAACTTAATTCAAGGAGATATAAGAGTTGAAAAGCGGATGGAGAATTTGGAAAATAATGCACGTTATAATAACTTACGAGTATTAAATTTTCCGAAATGCAAGTTAATCTCCCCTAAAGAACAGTTCAAAAAGTATTTACAAGCTGTACTGTCTTAGCCTATTGGAGAATCTTTGAATGTTACAAAAATTTATTTCCTTAATGACCAGAGACAAGATGGTACGAATGTGAATACTCAAGCAGAAATGCCTCAGATGGAGTCATCTTTAAAGGATTTAACAGACTTCTTAGAAACTACACAAGAAGAACAAGTAGAAAAAAGAGGGACGTTAATTGTCAGATTTGTGATATCCACCGAGTGGGATAGTGTGTTAAGATTATTTCTCAGAAATTGCAATAAAACGTACTTGGGAGAAAAAATCTGGGTTTATCCCGATAGAGCTCCCATCTGGCGTCCCAGAGCACGCCAGATGGGAGCTCTGATAACTATAAGATTTCCCTGCAATGTATTATGAAAATAAATAATGCACGTTATGTTTTCATGGAACCTGATCAGTTAGAGAAATTTCTAAATTCACATGGGGATATTGGGGTAGATTCTAGAAATGCCAGTGTATAGATACATTTATTTATTTATTTAAATTCTTTTTTTTTATACCGAAGTTCATGGCACAAGTCATATCGCATCGGTTTACATCAAATGAAAGGTTTACATCGAATGAGATTTAGATAGATTACATTGAACAGTGAAGGATTAACCAAAGATTAATCAGTTAAAGGGGGAAACAGAACAAACGAGGAATGATGGAGGTTATAACTAGGAATTAGTAGTGCAGAAATTGGAAACATATCAACAATATACATTATACATTATAGTGTCTGCCGAGTAACATAACATAGCATGGTAGGGTAACCATTGACCTTTCTGGGGAATTGAATTGGCTATGAAGAGATTGGGTCTCTACAGCTGTTTGTGGTGTTAGGGAAGGCTCGAGTGAACAGCCAGGTCTTAAGTTTTTTTTTGAAGGTTAGTGGGCAGCTTTCCTGGCAGAGGTTGGGGGGCATGTCGTTCCAGTGGGCTGGTCCCGCTAAGGAGAAGGCCCATTTGTTAGTGAGGAAGTGCATGGTGGATTTGATGGGGGGTGTGTGGATGGTTTGTTTATAGGCCTCTCTAATCGGTCTATTTGAAGTGTGGAATTGTAGTGGGATTTTTAGTGTGAGTGGGTGTTGATTGTGGATGGGTTTGTGTATGATTGTAAGGGACTTATAGATGATTCTGAAGCTTATGGGGAGCCAATTAAATTCTTAAGTTTGGGTGTGATGTGGTCACTTCTTTTGGAGTTTGTTAGGATTCTAGCGGCTGCATTCTGGACTATCTAAGGGTTTAGTGGTGCTTGCAGGGAGGCCCAGGAGGAGGGAGTTGCAATAGTCAATTTTTGAGAACACGGTGGCTTGGAGGACCGTCCGGAAGTCCCAGAAGTGTAGGAGAGGTCTGAGCTTTTTCAGTATTTGAAGTTTATAGAAGCATTCTTTGGTCGTGTTGTTGACGAATTTCTTTAGGCTTAAGTGGTTATCCAGTGTGACGCCTAGGTCTCTCACATGGTCAACTGTCGCCTTAACAGGGCTGGTGGGGGGAGGAGTATTGGGGTTGGGGGAGATGAAAAGGAGTTCTGTCTTAGAGGTGTTGAGGACTAGGTTGAGGCTAGTAAGTAGGAGGTTGATGTAGTGTAGGCAGCTGTCCCAGAACTTGAGGGTTTTTGAAATGGATTCCGTTATGGGTATGAGTATCTGCACATCATCCGCGTAGATGGAGTGGGATACTTTGAGGTTTGATAGTAGCTGGCAGAGGGGTAGAAGATAGATATTGAAGAGGGTAGGAGAGAGGGATGAGCCTTGGGGTACTCCCAGGGTAGAGCTGATAGGGGGGGATTCTTTGTTATTTATTCTGACCTGGTAGTGTCTGTTACTAAGGAAGGACTCGAACCATCTATGGACTGTACCTGTGATACCTATGTCTGCAAGGCGGTTGAGGAGGATGGCGTGGTTTACAGTGTTGAACGCCGAGGAGATATCGAGTAGCGCCAGTAGGTAAGGTTGTCCCTTATCTATTTCTATGAGAAGATTGTCTATGAAGGAAATCAGAAGTGATTCTGTGTTAAGTGATTTGCGGAATCCGAATTGGGAGGGAAAGAGTATCTTGTGGTTTTCTAGAAATTCGGAGAGTTGTGTGTTGACTATTCTCTCCATGAGTTTAGAGATGAATGGCAGATTGGAGATGAGGCGGAAGTTCGACGGGTCTTCTGGGTCGAGGTTGGGTTTCTTCAAAAGAGGTTTAAGTGAGGCTAGTTTTAACGTGTCTGGTACTATTCCTTGGGACAAGGAGCAGTTGATAATTTCTGCCAGGGCTTTGAAGATGGAGGTAGGAATGGTGAGAAGCAGTTTTGAGGGGATGGGGTCGGAGGGGTGGGATGAGGGTTTCATTTTTTTGAGGATGGATTCAATTTTGAGGGAAGAGGTAAGTTCGAAGGACTCGAGCTTGGTCTTTGGATGGATGGGGGGTGTAGGGAGGTTGGAGGAGATGATAGGGGCTGGGTGGCGGGAGGGGTGGCTGGAGGTTGGAGGAGATGATAGGGGCTAAGAGGTTAGTAATTTTTTTCTGGAAATAGGTCGCCAGTTCATTTGACTTTCTTTAGGCCTGGTCGTCGGGGATGGGGGGGGGGGTGGTTTTGGTAAGTGCTGAGACATAGGAGAACAATGCTTTGGCATCGTAGAAGAAGTTGTGGATTTTTTTGGCGTAGTAGTCTTTTTTTGTCCGGAGTATGGTGGATCTGTAGCTGTGCATGGCGGATCTGTAAGCAGACTGTGAACTGGGGGAAGGGTCTTTGTGCCATCTGTGTTCCTTGTGTCTGAGCTCTTGTTTGAGTTCTTTTAGTTCGGGCGAGAACCAGAGTTGCTTGTTCATGAGGTCTGGGTCTTTATTGGCTACTGAGTTAGATATGTAGAACCAAGACGAAATGGCCGCATCTGGGTTTGAGAGGTCTAGGTTGGATAATTCCTCTGTGAGGTGTGATGCAAGGTCATCCATAGAGCATGGTTTCCTATAGTGGATGGTGGTTTTTGGGAGCAGGGGAGTCCGTTTTTTTTTTATTGTAAAATTGGCAGTGATCAATGAGTGGTCCGACCAGGGGACTGGTGTACAGCTGGGGATAATCGTGTGGGAGATGCATGAGTTTGTGAAAATAAGATCAAGGGTATGGCCAGCTTTATGGGTAGGGCTGTTAACAATTTGTGTAAACCCCATGGCCTTAAAGGAAATCAGTATCGCTTCACAATTGGGGGATAGAGGGGTGGTATCTACATGTAAGTTGAAATCCCCCAGTATGATAGCGGGAGAGCCTATGTCAATGTGTTTGACTATGATTTCAATGAGAGGGGAGGCATCAGATTCTAGGAGCCCGGGGGGGGGGGGGGGAGGGGACATAAATTAGACAGATTTGTAGTTGGTTAGATTTGAATAGTCCAATTTCAAGTTTGGTAATGGTCTTGATCATCTGGGGGGTCAGTCTTAGCTCATTTTTGGCAGCTAATAGTAAGTCGCCTCCTCTTTTTTTGGTCTAGGAAGAGAGAATACGTTGTAGATCTGTAGGGGTAGTTGGTTGGTTAAAGGAATATCTGTGTGTTTAAGCCAGGTTTCTGTAATTGCACAGATGTCTGGTTTCAAATCACGAAAGTAGTCGTCAAGGACGTGGGTTTTTTTGGTAAGAGATTGAGCAATGAAGAGTGTAATAAAAAGAAGTGAGAGTCCTAGGAGTTGGGTGAGGGGGTGGTCATGATGTGTATCAGGGATTTGTTCTGGCGGAGTAGGAGGGGGGGTGGGGGTTTATTCAGGTTGCGATAGAGACGCTTGATGGGGATGGGGAAGGTTTGCATCTTCACTTGATGGTTTTGGGGTGGGGAAGGTGGAGCAAGGGGTAAGGAGGACTGGGTGAGGGGAGGGACACTGGGGGCGGGGGTAAGGTAGGGGCACACTTCAGTGGACACACGAAGGGGTGCACCAAGGGGCAGGCCCCTTTGGTTGTGCTCCTTTGTGCGCGCAGCGCAGGAGGTGAGGGCCTTAATTTAAAGGGCTGGAGGTCCGTCTATCAGGAGCGGAAGCAGAAGTGACATCTTCGTCGAGGGTCGCCTCAGGTAGGCCGCATGTGAAGCCGGGAGGTGGAGTGGCTGGCAACCCACTCCACCTCCACTCGGGTAGGCTTCAGGCCTGGTCGCCGGCCTGGTTGCTGGCTTCGATGCCGATCGCAGGTGCTGGCTCCGACTCCGGACCCCGGCGGGTCTGCATTTTCTCTCTTTCCTTTCTTTATGAGATGTACATTGTTTGATTGCTCCAATTTCATTTTGTTCTACCTCAATTACATAGTAACTTCAGGGAAAAGTTAAATTTATGTATACCACTTTTTTGATTTCCTATTGAAATAAGATGTGTAATGATATTCCCTGTATACTCCATGACATGTTGATACACTTAGTTTATTATAAAACTCAATAAAGATTAAATATAAAAAAAAAAAAGAGTATGTCCAAAATCCACTTCTATAGATAACTCTCCAGTAAAGGTTGCTGGATGAGAGATGAAGCAGAATTCAGCAGTAATACGTAGCTGCTATGGACGTCACTGAGGCTTCAGCGGAAGTGCCGATGTTGGTGTGCATCCAAATCTACTTCTAAAGAGGATGGCATTACCAGTGGAAACAGATAGCTGGTTGCCAGAGATATCTTCTTCGGATCTATTATGTGCTGTGGCTCATTAGACACGTCTTTCCACATTGCTTCCTCAATGAAAACTGAGGAAGGATACACTCATCCTTCTGGTGGCACCGAATTGCTTCTCAGACCCAGGGCACCATACAAGCCCCAAGTGGAGGAAGTACACTGACCGCCTCTTCGGAGAAAACTTCTCTGAAGGATGCATCTTGGGGCGGCAGTCCTGGCCTCGCTGGAGTTGTTGGCATACATATGATAGACGAGATCTCCTTAAGGCACCTCCCAAACACTCTGGGCCCCATCGTGAGAGATCCAGGGATGCCCAGTCATTTGGGATTGGTGCATCAGCAGCCAGGGTAACCCCAGGACGATAGGGTGCATAGCCTTTTCCAGTAGAAAGAAGGAGATTGTTTCCATGTGGAACGTGACAGATATCTCTAGGTTTATAATCCGTGAATGCGGATAGATGTTGTATCTTCTTCGGATCTATAATGTGCTGTGGTACATCAGGCACATCTTCTGAGTGAACGAGCATGACAGCGCGCTTGCTCTGATGTTTCGATCTCCAGATCAGTGTGCGAGGCGGAGATACACAAAGTTCTTGAGATCCGTGTAAACGGTTAATGTTGAATGCCTTTGAGCCAAGGTAAATGTAGAAGGCGCTATGAATAACAGCAGCAATGAGTTGAACTACTGTGGACGTCACTAAGATCTTCAGGAGAAGTGGCAATGTAAAGGAACGTCCAAAGCTCACTTCAAGTTGTGATGCAGTAAAGGATCTTCTTGTTTAACAAAGGGACTCCTCAGGTCTTCCACCAGACATCTGAGAATAAGGTTGCCTCCTGCCCCTGAGTCCATCAGGGCAAGAGTCTGAACTGTAGCCGGTTCGCAGATCACAGAGACTGGGAGAGAGGGCGGAGGAGAAAACGCAGTATGGCCCAAGAACAGTCCTCCCGCGGGATTCAGGCCCGTCCGTTTCCCGGACGAATAGGGCATGCAGAGACATCATGGCCGGGCTGACCACAATACATGCACAGGCCGCGTTTCTTCCGAAATCTTCTCTCCTTGGAGGTCAAGTGTTATTATGACCACTGGCCACGGTAAACCGCGACCGGGGCCGGTCACTTACCCCAGCACCGGGACTGAACGCTGACGCTGAGGCCGGCATCTGCGTTCCCTTCAGCAGCTGCGGCTGCTGCTTCAATATGGCCATGGCATCTTCCCCGGGGGATTAGCTCCGCCCCCTGAAGTTCCCTGGGGCCGCGCAGGCGGCTGAAGTCTAGATTTAAAGGAACCTCGACCGGAAATTAGAAGGTTCCTTCCTGCTAGCCCAATCTTCTGGGACCTATTTAAAGCAAGGTCTGAGCCTTCAGACCTTGCCTTGGCTTCTTGGCTCCTGAGTTTGTTCCTGATCTTGGTTCCTGCTTGCTTCCTCCGTGCTTGATTCCTGGACTGGCTGCTGTATCTTCTGGCTCTTGACCCTTGGACTGGCTACGGTACTCTCTGGCTCTCGACCCTGGACTGGCTGCGGAACTCTCTGGCTCTTGACCCTTGGACTGGCTACGGTACTCTCTGGCTCTCGACCCTGGACTGGCTGCGGAACTCTCTGGCTCTCGACCCCTGGACTGGCTGCGGAACTCTCTGACTCTCGGTCCCTGGACTGGCTACGGAACTCTCTGGCTCTCGGTCCCTGGACTGGCTGCGGAACTCTCTGGTTCTTGATCCCTGGACTGTCTGCAGTACTCTCTAGCTCCTGGTTCCTGGCTGGGCTACTGAGGAATCCTTGGTTCTGGCTCTTCGACCTGCTGAAGGTGTCAGCAACTGCTTTCTCGACCTGCTGGAGGCGCCAGCTATCTGGAGAACATGACCTGCAGGAGGCGCCTGCATCCAGATCTTCCTCAACCCTACCAGCAACTCCGAGGACAGGCCTCTCCTACCGACGGTGGCCTAACGGACATCGCCGGACCAAGGGTCCATGCCTCTGATCATAACAAGTGTCCACGACCAAGTTG